>NW_019102703.1:0-84111 GCF_001856785.1 Myzus persicae | reverse complement strand
CACACACACACACACACACACACACACACACACACACACACACACACACACACACACACACACGTTCGCATACTTACTTACCTAGGTACCTACATTCCGGTCATACGCGACATTAATATACCCTGGGATCACCTGGGGATTTGCCATGCCGTTCTCCGCTCCAGCGCGCGTTTTGATGACAATTTTTCACGTCTTTTCACAGTCTTTTTCTCTTCTACTACAGTACTACATACACGTAGTATATGTACTTATACTATACATACATATAGGTGCGTATAATAATAATAATAATAATAATAACAACAACACACGGCTAGGTCACAGCGGGCGTGTTGTATTATCCCACGAAAAAAGAATAATAATGATTTTACGCCACACAATACACACGCACACACACGACACACACACACACACACACACACACACACACACCATAAATTTATAATGCGCCTTTGAGGTGATGAATTGTGCCAACCGTCCACGGTGGTTTATTTTCGTCACCGCGGCGCCGTCGTGATTAACTAACGGACTAATGCCGAAAAATACGCGTGACTCATATTATTGTAATCAGTTTGTAATAATAATAGTAGGTAATATAATATTATGTGATATGATTTTGAGCGAGTACTTACGCGTATGTTTTATCCCCCGGTATTTTTGTTTAATCTATTATAAAAAAACAACAACAAAAAACCCGCAAAACAATGATTTATGGAGTTATTCCGTGTGCTGCAGAGCATAATAAAAAATGTAATTAGTAATTAAAACGTACCTAGTACAAGTAGCATTAGTAGGCACACATACATCATAGGCATAATATAAGACCATAATAAATAATAATAAACTAATTTGTTGCACTCGCACTATTTAAGTCTTAAAAGTATTTAATAGGTTTTACTCAACGCGTTGTAAAAAAATCTGAAGGTACATTATGTGTGACTTGGAATTTGCACTTCGATCATTATTAACTTTTTTTTTTGTTAGGGATTATAGTTTGCCTTTTTAATTTTGGTAAATGCCTTGTTGCGTTGGCCTACTTTACAAAATCCGACGTATAGGCCTATCTCCAAATCAAAATATTCTTCTCTACCACATACGCATGCATATAATAATATCAAAAATGAGAATTATTTTAATTGCTTAACTTTTTTATGATGGGCACTTATGAGATTTTACATTAAAATTCGTAAATGAAAATTTGGTCATATGCAATTCTCTACATTAAAATACATACACGGTGTCCAATGAGCATATACTATTTAGTATTTTAAAGTGGCAAGGTGTCTTTAAATCGTATTTACCATTTTTAAATAGTAAAAATGTGTGCATCACAATTACAATATGGTCGGTTAAATGGTTATAGTTAGGTTTAATAATCATGGTCAACAATAGGTAATAAGGACCGTCGAATGGACAAGTAAGACAAAATATTCGGCTGTTTCGTATAGTTTTATGTACAACTCCGTCGAACTTAATATATTAGACAATGTCGCATATTTTTTTGAATTTATACACGTCGCTAAGAGCCTTAAATACACACAACGGGCGTCATCGGTGCAGGTTGGTCCCCTATCGATTATATTATATTTGCCTAACCTATATATAATTCAATTTTGGCCACAAAGTTATAGTAATTGTAACTGTGTGTCTAATTTATTATTTAATCATATAATGTATGGGTAATCCGATATGATTTAAATATTTTTATTCACACATTCAATTGTTAAGTTTTTGTAAAAAACAACAATTAATTTGAAAATTGAAAGTCCGTTTTAAATCTAACGAGAAGACCAGTATTACGAGTACGCAAAACTATAAGTTTCTTATAAAAAAACAACTTTCCTCAGCTTGAATTTTCTCGTAAAATATTTGCCATAAGGTTTATTAAACTAAAAAAAAAAAACATAAAATGTCTAATATCTATATATTAAACTACAAAGTTATTAAAAAATATATACTGTCAAGTGGAAATATTTTAAAGTAGATTCGTTCAATGAGATAAATGTATTAATATTATTATAATTATAGTAAAATGTGATTTCTTTTATTTATTTATATTTTCAATCGAATTTTGGAGTAGAAAAGAATATATTATATCTATAGGTTTTTATATATATTTAATCTTTATAGTAGTTTATTATACTTATGTTCTCTAAATCTCACCAACACAATATTTTTTAGTTTCACAAAGAAAACTTATTTTATCTTTTTGAATTTTTTTCATTCGAATGTTAATCACCTTTATACTCAAAAAAGTTTCAATGCCTAAAGCGTAAAATATTTAACCTTCAGGAGCTACAATAACTTTTACTTAAAACTTTTGTATTCCACGAGCGTTTATGTTCATATTCTACAGGATCAAAAATTATTTATATTATTTACTACTTCATCGCCCATTTGTTAAAAACCAATAGGTACCTAAGGAAAATAATTATGTTTCTTCTTTATTCACAATTCAATTGAAAATAATTATTACCGATATTATACCAGACCAGTAAATACATTACAATAGTTGTCGAGAGTCAGTGAAGACAAATCGAGTTCCTTTTTAGTTTTTAATCAGTTTCGGGAAAACAAATTCAAATCATTTTATCTTTAGACTATGCCGTCAGTTTTCAATGTTCAATGTATACAGCTGGTGTGAATGATAAAACGTGATTTACAGAATTTATTTTAATTATCTTAAAAAAAAATAACTTCTCTCGTTCCACAGTGAATCTAAAATCCGTGTTCCTTGAACAATAATATGAAACTATATGAACTTATCAAATTATGAATGAGTAATATGGTCCTAACCAGCAGTCATTAACATAGACAACACTTTTTTTTTTTTGGGGGGGGGGGGGGTGAAAGTTTGTCATATAGGAGAGGCTTAACTAAACTAGGATCTCTCAGAAGTTAGTTGTACCCTGATGCCGTTGGTATTTTATGTCACAAGCTTTTGCAAGTTTGCAACAACCTTCATTAAGATTACGATTTTAATGCATGGTTGCATCTCATCTTCACAGAATACTAAAATCATTTAAAATATATTTCCTTAAAATTCTGAAACCCCCTCTCACTCAACCCGCCATTTCATCTCTACATTGATGCCACCAAAGATTATTCTATGACCACTTATACATATTATTAATTTAAATAATTTTTTTTTCATACTTTTTATTACCGAATAAAATATAAAAATCGAAGAACCATGCTTTTCAATACGATTTGATTTGCTAAGTATACGCATTTTTCACCAGGGCAAACAGAACAGACGTCGATCTGGTATATTCAATCAAATCCTATACAACATTAGTAGGTTTTCCACTGTTGGGAGTCACGAGAGGGCCTCGCGTGTAAGATGCTTTTGGAGAATCAAAGACGGCTTACAAACATTACTTGTAGGATAGAACGAGACGTGTTATTGGTTCACTACAGTTGATTAAATTTTCAAAAGGAGACATTCTTTGAAGTCAATCAAATTATTATTTTACTTCTTTCCTTCCAAATCTCCATTTTATTCGCTGAATTATACACGCGTGATTCTTGGGTTTTTTTCACGATAAACGGTTTAAGATAGAAACAAAAGACTAAAAAAAAAATCAAAAATTAGTATTACTCTCGCGTCGACGGTTTTTCTTGCGACAAAAAAAAAATGTAAAGCTCATACGGAAATAAGCAATACACACATCCCGTTATTATACATATATAGGATGATTTTTCACGCATGCTCACCCCATTATATTTGTTTAAATTCTGATTTTTAAGTACCTACGATTTAAAAAAAATATGTGTTTCATCGTTTAAAGTGAAAAAAAGAGAAAGGGGAGTTCTTATTTGAAAAAAAAGAAGTTTGTATTAATTGGTAAAAAAATCCCAAGGATAAGAAAATATGGTCTTCAAGTGTGTGTATTTAAAAATTCCGAAAATCAGAATTGTAAGTTATGCATAAAAATAGGGTGAGCATACTCAAAATATCACCCTGTATATATGTGATACCAAATACATTTTTATACAGTTATTATTATTAGTATAAAGTGTACACGAGAAAAAGAACCATTATACAGCTTGACAAAGTGTACTGTTATAATTTTTTTTTCTCACCTGTATACGGCGTAATAACGCTTAAGAATATAAATCATAAATGCACATATTTTTATCTCGGAGAGTGAAAAAAAAATACGTCACCCGTCCTCCGCTAACGTCATCATAATATGGTAAGTATAACAAATGATACACGATATATTGTAATATATTATTGCCCGTCTTTTACATTCTATTCTCTCAACGCACGACGGTGTAATTTTTGTTCTTAAAAATAATGGGAAAATGAATACAAATTACTCGAAACGCTGACAGTCAGTTCAAACTGTTAATAAATAATAATAGTGATAATAATACAATTTCATACACCTATTAATTTTAAACATGTTTTTTCCCCATTGCAATATCACTTTAATACTTATTTTATAATAATAATAATAAAAGTGATATTTAATCATTCGAATAAATCGCGATGTATATTTTTATTTTGTCCAATGTAAACATTTATTCAGGTAGGTATTGTGTATTGTTTTTTTATTAAAAGGTTTTTCTCGTAAACAATATATTTTGTACGTAGCTTTTTTCGATTTATTGTGAGTTTGGAGATGGCCCAATAATACGCATACCTATTTATGAACGATTCAATAAATATAAATGTATATCAATAACACTTATATTTTATAGTGGTGCCGTCTTATGTGTGTAACATGTATATGCTTTAACTGTCCTGTCTTTCCAATATTTACATTAATTACTATTAACGTTAGTAGTTCAACAGAAAAAAGACTTTTATTATTTTTACATTTAAATAATACATTGTATTAGTACCATAAAAATACAAAATAGACAATAAGTAAATAAACTAGGTCGATTTGCAAATATATTAATAAAACAAAATATAATTCCCCATATTCTAAGTGGCTTACTATATGAACATTAACTAACGAGTATGTAAATAAATATTTTAAATGACCTATATTATCACATTGCGTATTAGACTTCAAAGTTTATATATTGTAATATAATGTATATTATGACAAAATATTGTATTTGTTCATAATTTAAATATAGGTTGATCAAATATTAGAATTCAATTGATCGTGTGACATTATGTCACTATAGGTATACGTCATGTGTAATGCAATTTAAGTGTGGATGTACCAATAATAAAAAAAAATTACTGACATAGCCTAGCTGATTAATCAGATTATGGCACATATGCATCACGGATTTTATGCATGAAAATCAAAATACAATAATTGTGAAATATAAGTAATTATGCAAACTACTAAATAGTTTAACACAACAATAATGGAAAATGATTTCCGCTTAGATATTTTGTTTATTATATAATTTTACATAATATTATGTTTACTGTCTATATTTTCACGTAAATCAACTATCTATTTAGATTATTCAAATTAAAATATTTTAGTGTCAGTCAAAAAATCACTGCAAGTTATTCATATTTTAATAGGTGAATAATATAAACAATTTATTTTGTTTACACTGAGTTTGTAAACTGAAAATATGACAGTTGATTTTGTAACCCCTACCCCCACTAAAAAACCTCATGAAGTAGAATATTTTAATATATCTATTATCTATATTTCTGTAATGTTCAATATTAATAACCTGCAGCTATTCGTTTATGTTCATCATAGTTACTATCATTTTACAAATAATTTAGTATCGGACAGTTTATAATAAAATTCTAAAAATTTTGGCACACAAAAAATAGTCAAGTAATAAATAAAATAAGCAAAACAAGTAAAAAGATGAGACAATTAAAGTAGACATTGAGTTTAAAAAAAAATTGATCGGTAGTTAAACTAAGTAGCAGTTGTTTTGTAGTTATGTCCCACATTTAACGAAACCAAATAGAATTAGATCACATACACGATACGTATACACGCCACATGCTCATGTTATACATGTCAGAGTACTTCTTAATATTTAACGGGTTGATTGACGGTTTCAGAACATATATTCCTCGTGAAAACTTTAAACAAGTTCAAAGTCTGTCGTGGCTTTCACTGTCTGTCAACACAACACGATAAGTAACGAATTTAATCTGATATATAGTTTCAGACGTTTCAGTCATCAAGTGACGAAACAAGAAGCAATTCCCATAGCACTTTGTCACTCTGTGACTAGAAATACTACCAGGAAGACTAAAAAGAATAGAAACGAATAAATGATAATTTGAAAAAAATGATTAGACTATTCAATTAAGGTGCGTTCAAAAACAGATCTGATACATTTTGAAATGCCTGGAAACTTTGTAAACGAATTTAAAACCAAGGGATCTTTTTTAAATTATAATATTATTCTAATTTAAGTTACGTAGAAACGGATACAAATCAATTTATTTTCTTCAATTTTGAATATACCGCAGAGATGGACTTAAAACTTTATTACTTCTGAACGTTCAACGCGTTTAAAATGTTTTAGTACAATTTTTTTAATATATGAATAAATTAACAACGCCAAATCATATTTTGCAATGCACATGGTAGGTACTGCAACGTGTATGTTCAGTACCTACGTTTCCTGATATATTATGTTCCGGAACACTCTTAATTCGTAGTTTAAGTTATAACCATATACCTGTGAATAATTAAAACTAGAATAATGTTGCCATTATTGAATAAAAAGTGTACCTATCAAGAAATATCACAATTATCTTTACGATTAATAATCTTACAGTCTTTAAAAAAATATTATTCTTTATGTTTCCTTAGAATTCAGATTCTAAGCAATAATGGACCTTATTGTTACTCTTACAATTGTAACAGGAAAAAATAAAATATTATATTTTATTGTGATAATTATATTTGTTTCTAATATAATAATGATTTATATTTAAAATATATCTTGAAACGCCGTTTTGTTCATTAGAAAACACGCATTACTCGTTTTTTATAATTAAGTTATTCAAATATAATTATTGTAATATTATTTAATTTTTAATAATACAGCAGCAGTTTAGTGTCTATAATTAGTTTGTTGTTAAATTAATCGGAAAGGGTTAAATTTCATACTTTGTTTATGTTCTTTACACACATAATAAATATGCCTTTTAATATACTCTCAACTAAGTATTTAAATAATTTATGTTATGTTTAACTTGTTGCATTGAATACTTGGAATAAATTGAAAATAAACTATACTTAAATAAATCAACTTAGAGTGTTACTTTTTTTTAAACTTAAAACCTAAATTTGAATATAACTGCTCTGAAAGAAACCGTTGGTTTATTTTTGAGATTTTATTGTGAGAAAATTAGTTTACCTACAAACACTTTTTTTTTAATTTGCATTTTCTTTACTTAAAATAATATGCATTTATTACTCATTCGCATTGGGTCTAAGTATTTCCGACAAGATTGGAGATGGACACAGCATTCGTGGGAATGATAAGCGTGTATAAAGGCTAAGAGGAATGGGGAAAAGTCCCGAACATACTATATTTAGATTTGATTTGACCACACTAGCCAAAGCACATTTACCCCAGTCTGTATTTGAACAGTAATTTCTTTGGACTCGGAAAATATTGGAGTCGAAAAGCTATTTTCTGACACTTAGAACAATTCACAGAGTCAGATACTTTGATACAACGTAATAACTTCTCAGTTATCAATTTAATGTGTTTAATTTGGAGCTTTTAAAATAAATTATACAAAATACAAATGGTCTACGAATCATTTCAACAAGTACACCTCATCCTCTTCTTTACAATGACACCTGTAGTCGGTAGATCACAACATTATTGTTGTAAATTAAGTATTGACAAATATTAGAACAAACATTGTGAAAATACTATCAATGTTTTTCTTTTTCCTTGTGCTAAATATATTTGGAAAACTAATTACACAAGACTATTCAGTTGACACAAACAAAATATCACTTGAACAAAACGGCGCTTACGACGTGTTCGGTTTTTTTTGTGTCAAAATCATTACCCAAGTTTCCGTGGGATAAAAACGTGTTCAACAAAATGTGAAATGTCACAAGAGGAAGCTATTCCACGGAGGTAGTTAATATAATATGGTATTGTACTAGGAAACGCGTGCACGTAGTTATGAAAAAAAAATGCAGTCAGGAAATTATAATGAGTCACAGTTTCCTTCCTTATACATTTACTGTTACTACCTATCATCTGTGCCCTTAAAGACCTCTCTTGGAGGGGCTTAATCTGTGGTGAATTTTGTACGTTTTTTTTTTGTATTTATACTGTTAGTTACCTACCTACATGAAGAGATTTTTAACAATTGATTTCCCGCACCATACAAATCCTGTACCATCTTGTTATCTAGTATCCTGTGGCTCTTCATTATTTATAATTGGTTGATCCTTAATATAATTTCAAAGGTTTTCTTTTTTTTTGTGTGCACAATGAGATGAGATTTTACAGTGAGTATAAAGCTTACAGTATTTTTATGCAACGTCTAAAAAGATTAACTCCGACCCGTAACATGATTTTAGTGCAATGGTATTCAAAAATAAATGTATTCAAAATACAGTCATATAATAATATATACGTGCCTTATCTTTTGTTTTTTAAGGAACTATAATTTAATACGACACTGCTAGTACCTATTTTCTATTTTGTACTCGCTCTTACGTTAAATTAATTTTTGGTTTACATGATATAATATCATATTTAATAACTTTACTAAAACTGTGTACGCGACAATAACAGGTTTATAACTACTATTATGTACTTTGTACTTCTGTAATATAATTTACAACATCCGGCTAATGAACTTTAAGACCCTTGATTATCATTTCAAATGTAATTTTAGTACAAAAGAACGCTTTCTATTCTCCAGTCATGTTTGGTCTTTAATTATTATTTTATCAACTACACAAAAAATATCAATTTTCCGCATAATATTCAAAATAATATTAAAGTTACTTTCTAACTTTTCCAATTTGAAAATAATTTATCTTTCTCTGCAGAATTTCAACGGTTCATTGTTTTTAATTCGTTAAAGATAAATTATTTATACAATTAAATAAAAAAAAGCCTTGTTATTACGTAACGTAATTAACAATTATAATTATAATATTTACCGACATTTTAGAAAAATAAAATCAATTTATGTTGAACATTGTTTACTCGACGGCGTAAAATATGCCGTACAATATTTAGGAATATTTACCAATTATTTGAGAATTCTTACCTTTTAACGGACAGTTGAAATTATTTTTGTGGCCAATTGAAAACAACCACCGCTTTTGTTTCCTTCCGGTGTTCTGCGAGGTTTTAATCAATTGCCATTGTAGGCTACAGTACTGAAATAATAAAATAAATACATTTCAATGATAATAATTCGATTAATTAATGAGCTAATTAAGTGGCGGGTAATGAACCTTTTTCAAAGAACCACAAGTAATTGTTTATTCATTTTATTTTATTTGAATTATGGCATTTTTATGTATACCGTACCTATTACAATATATAAATTATATAATAGTTCAGCTAGTAATTATTAGTATAGTAATAGCTATTACTAGTACTATACATACTAGTGTGGTGGTTGGATAATAAAAATTATCTTAGAAGTGTAATACGAAATTGGGAACATATTAAAATGAATAAAAATATTTTAAAGAATATTTTTTTACTATTAGACTGTATTAATTTATCCACTCTGTCCAACAATAAGTTAATAAACCCATAAAGAAATATGATTTGACTATCTACGATAATATTAATTATAACAATACATATTAGGTATGTTCAAGAAAAGTAAAATCGTCTTTAAAATTCGGTTTTAAAGATAATTTTTAAGGCGTTTTACTGTCTTGGTTCGCTTCCTATTATATTATGTTTTCTCATTGTTTTTGAATCATTGTCAATTCTAGTTGATAGCTGTTTGGGTGTAGTGCGGGGCTGTATATATTTTACGAATGGGACCTATTAATTTTGCATTATGTCAAAACCCCTCTGTTTCTCTATTATTATATACACGGGCTAAAAACCCTTTGTGCTCCAGTTACAATGACTAATTAAATTGATAAAGGGAGCTTCTGTTGCAAAACGATAGCTAAAGGCGGAACGCATGTATAATTTGTGTAGTTCTACGACAGTTGTTTTCGAAACACACATAAATTACGAGCAATAATAAGCAAACAAACGCGGTGATTTTGAAGATTTTATTCGCTTGCATATTCCAGTAGTATAAAATTTTTTCTCCTTTTCTCTATATACTAATGGAAGTTGTTGTATTTATCTCATTCGTGATATTCCTTTTCGTATAATATATCGAGAGGTATCAAGCACGAGTGCATTAAAATGGTTTGATATTTAAAAAATACACGCTGTGCATCATGTTATATGTACTCGCGCAATCAAAAATGCCCTTATAGGGCAAGAAGGTTTATTATTAGAGGAAAGTGGTGAATATCCGTAGGTAATACTATCTAGTATCTTCAAAGAATTGTAGAACTTATAAAATATTAAGACATTGAAATTAGATTGAGTGATTATATTAAAAACCCTGATGGCTTCGATAATATTGTGTTTGAAAAAAATGTGATGAAAAATACGATTTTGCACCAAAGGTGGGGTAAAACCATATATTAGTGTTCGGGGGGGTGGGCATTTGGACGAGATCATCCCTTAACGTTACATACAACAGCGGGGAAAAAATTGTATAACCTAACGAGTAACTTTACGGTTGACCTAACCTACGGCTGCCCTCGAATAAGAGACGATATTCCCTTTAATACCAGGGGGTGGCGGCATGCTCAGAGAATCGTACATCCGTAAAATACGTGCGCACGATCTTCGAATAAGAAAATATAATACTTTATTGCTGTAAGCCACCCCATGGAGCGTAAATAATAATATATTTGTGGGATAGGTGACTCGCCCGCCGTCGTTAAAATATTTAATCGCATACAATAAAATATAATTTATAATAATATCTATATCACATATTATTATATGTGCACACAGCACACGTACAATGATGATAATATAATACATACATACATATTTACACATCCCACGATACGTGCGGTGTACAATATTGTTCGGCGGCCGGGTGAGACTTGGTGGTTGAGGGGAGGGTGTGTTTGTGGGAGGAGAGGTTAACGTTGTTTTTTTAGAAAACATATTTATGCACTACAAAAAATTAGATTATCTGACGATGATTTACGCGGGTGTCGACAGAGCACATAACGCGAGTCGAGAAGCTGAGCGGGGCTTCGGCATTACCCTGAAAAGATGGACGAGTTTTTAAACGCACCATCAAAAAGATATAATACCATAATATACCGTACGGTGCAAATGTTGTGTTCGTCGAATTATATTATTGTTTTGCAATAGTTTTCAAACCGAATATACTGTGCAGCCGGTCGACACACGCTTTCGGTCGGGGCGAGATGAGGGGGTGTATCGTTTCGAGTGATAAACTAAAAAAAAACTAAAAAGACGCAAGTCGACGGTTTGCGTTGTTTAGCGTTCGGTGCGTTTATTGAATTATATCGGACTCGTTTCCGATTGCTTCGGCGCCGCCGGGAAGTGCGCCCTTCGGCCTTCGGGGATTGGCGGCCCCGACAAAAAACAAACAGACATCACGAGGCGTGAAAATTATTGAATATAATCAAACACGAACGACGAGTGTATAATATAATAAATGGCTAGCAATCGGGTGCTCCGTTCAGCTCCCGGGTGTATATATAATATAATATATAATATATATAGTACATACCTATGCATGTGTAAATACATATTATTTTGCGAACGCCCGAACGTCGAGAGCAGAGCATTTTTTCATCTCCCACCGAAATTAACCCTTTATAGATATTATAATATTGTTGTGAATTATATTATGTAAACTGGCACACGCACGAGTGGTATGCTCGCGGCAACATTATTGTGGACGTCACTGCGGTACGATGGACATAATGATATTCGAATATCGTATCAGCTGTATATTATTGAAAATATACCACTGTAATTAAATATAAAATAAAATATGCTAATAATACAGTTGGACATGGATAACTCGAAGTCGGAGAGACCGGCCAAAAAGTTCGAGTTATCCAAGGATAAAACAATTATTAAAAGTTCGAGGTATCGACTGTATTTTAACGATCAGCGTATAGAGTTGACCAACACATATTTATTAGACATTTATTTTTCCATTATGTATTATAGTGGAGTTATATTATGAAACTATAAAAAATAATTTGTTTACTAAAAATTTTAAAAGTCTAAGCGTTATTTGGTTTCAAACTGTTTCATCATGTTGTTAGTACCATCATATTGTATTATCTATTCATTTATCAAACTTATTGTAAATTGTCTTGTCTTAAATTAAAAATATATATTATGATATATATAGGGTGATTCATCAAGCACGTTCGCCACCATTTTTCATTTAATTACTAATTTATTCAAATTCTGATATTTTGAATTTTTAAATGGACTATTATGCTGTTACAAATTATTAATGTTATATTATAGTCATTAACATTTTTAAATCACCATATCCCATTTATCTTCTAAACTCATGACCATGAATCTTTTATCCTCATTAGTACACAGAAAAAAATAACACAAAAACTACTAGTTCGAATTTTTATTTCGTAATTTCAATGTATTAAAAATATTGGTAAAGAGGGGTAATGAGGAGACGTATCACCCTCTTCTTTCCCCTGAATGACTATTATATGCGCAAATATACCTTCACCTTCCGTGGCTTAAAATACATCATGATATGAAAATATGGTAGGTTTATATGTATTGTTTTTATGTCAAAGTTTGTTCTTGTAATTTAAGGTTTTATTACATGAAACTTGGCCATATTTACAGCTGGTAGTCACTGTAAAAACCACATTACAGCTTTTATTTAAAAATATAAATACAATTTTCATTGGACGACTCAGATACGTTTTTATCTGTTTGAATAGGTACATATATAAAACGATCAATAATTTTGTTTATAAACAATCCATAAATAAAATATATTAGTAAATTGCTATAATAAAATGGAGACATACTATAAAATCGTGTTTTTGGATAAATCTCTAATCATATTTTCGAAACGAACGAAATACATTTTCACTTTTCAGCTTTAACGATAATTTATTCTTAAACATTTATTGCGTATTATAGTTGAAACAATATTATACTAAGCATAAACTAACAATAAACATAATTTGACTCCCGGAATAAATTAGTGGAATTGAAATACTTCTATTTATTGACTAGAAATTAAAAATACAAAAAGCTCGTGTTCTTCGGAACAAGGAGAAAGATGCTATTTAAATTAGAGTTTGTGCTTAGCTATCGTACACATTCCGAACAGAAGTATAGAAAACACAATAATAAATTATTATGGAGTAAGTTGGGGGTACATAATTTTAAAATAATTTAACTCCGTTCTTCTAAACTCAAAATACTTGTAACTATTATTGATTATTCTTTCGAAGTATTATTTTTATAAAAATATTTAATATTAAATTAAAAAAGCATGCTTTTATTTGAAAAAGTAACTTTCCTCACTTAAAAATTCATAACGATAAGAGAATATAATTTTTATTTCAAACATGTTGCAGCGTTTGAGGCAGTGATTTGAAATTATGTAAAAAAGTATTTCCAGAAACGTCAATACTTTCAAGAAAATTAGTATTTACCTTTAAAAGAATCACCTTGTATATGTATATTAGTATCTATACATATAGTGAGCGTATAGTGACTTCACAATCATTATAAAGTAAACGGTTGAAGAGACGATCGTCCCAACAAAAGGAAAATATATTTATGGATGCTGATTTGAATAATACGTATTATAGTGTTTAAAACTACTAACCGTTGTGTATTTTTCGTTTAATCTGAATGTTAAATCTAAAATGAAAAAATAAAAAATAGTACATGAACCCATATAAATTGTAAACACGATCATTACTTGTTTTTTAGGCGATGGTAGCCTGAATAGAAACTGTAATATTCTACGTTGTTTTGAATGCACCGGAATACATAAATTATAATATTATTAAAAAGTTATTGCACATAAAGTGCATATTATTAGGTCAAATATATGTACATACAATATTATATTTTATTGATGTTCATTTTTAAGCCATTACGTTAATTACAAATGTTTTTTATAGATAATTTAGTTTATCACACGATAATAATAATAATAATAATAACAACCGTCTCGTATATAATAATCTCGTTTAATAATTAATAAACAAACCAATTTGTTAATTATGGTATCTATTCGATAGTAAATTTGACAAAGAAGTCTAATTGCTTCGTAACCACCGTCGCCTCCAAATGCGTAGCGTTTAGCTGTCATTGGTTGAATATAGGTGTATAATATGTAGATTATAATATTTTATTAATTAATAGTTTTTCTCCATAGCTTACGTCAATGGCACGCGGCAGCCACGCGTGTGGGGTATTAGTTTTGACAAGTATACAATGTATATAATATATTTATTCATGATTTATTACATATTTTTGGGCAAAGGGGAAAAAATTAAAACGTTAGTAAAAAAAAACGATACCTAACCTAACGTATTTAGTAAATTTCGTTATTATTATGTACAATATTGGTAGTTTATTACTGGATTAAGTACCAGTGTGCCACACATATCGTATAAATAATTTAATCTGACAACGACTTTGTATTATATTGTTCTTAATATAACGATAATTAGCAAAATATAAATATGTTATTTCGTGAATTTTTGTATAAATAATTTAATAAGCACTGTAAAAAAAAACATTTTATTCCTACAGCGTGATTAAACGAACATTTTTAACTAGGTATAGTAAGTTATAATTATGTTTAAAATATAAATATGAATTATACTCAACTCACTGTTTTTCTAATTAGCTGGAAAAAACTAAATTATGTCATAATGGATATTTGAAATAGTTAAATAAAAGAGCTTGAAGTACCCAAGCACTATTTATAATTAAAATAGGTATTTAAAAAATTGATAGGTTAAGCAAATAGGTATTATAATAAGTATACAATGTAATAGGAAGTAATTTAAAGTATACTGTCAGACCAATGGCCACAGCTGCCGAGGTTTTACTCCTTTAATAATAATAAAAAAAGGGTTTAAATACGTTAAAAATATGTGCTTTTAACTACCAGCTATAGTTAATGCTCCCTTTTGTAGTTTAATACACTGTCTGCCCTTACGGGAATCGCGGTTCGATTAACCGATAGTCGATACAATAATAATAATAATAATAATAATAATAATAATAATAATAATAATAATAATAATAATAATATATTATCGTATTCCTTCCTAACCTATAGGTATTGGTCGTCGCTTACACCGTCGAAATACAATTACTTTTTGTACAACATGTAAGACCTAAGTTATAGTAAGCTCGTAATCGAAAACTACGAACTTGGCTATTTTTGAACAGTCATAAATCGTAGTAATGAGAGCAGGCTCGAAGATGGATATATTTCGAATGTTACTTACCGGGTCGGTTCTTTGGGGTTCATCACAAAGTCTATTATTATATATTGATCGGGGTTGTTGGCGGCAACGAAGATAAAAAGTAAAATAAAAAAAGAGACATACAATATATATAATATATAAACCTATATATAAAGAGGCTCGAGAAATAAAATGCAGAACAAATGGAGGGAAAACGTCACCCGCAAAAACAGCCCACAAAACGTAAATAATGAATGTCCGGGGAAATGACGACGTACCGTATGACGGTGTGGTCTACTCAAATATATATATATTTAAGGGAAGCGATCCGACGGGATTGCGAAGACCGTATCGTAGTCGGGAGAGCTGCTCAAAAAATGTAATAAAGTTGAAAATTTTCTCGCTATGATCGCCTGGCACAGACGATAAGGCGATAGTGGATTTAAAAAATCGTGTTATGAGAATAAACTCTCAGAAATGCGACCTGTCGCTGCGTTATGTTATATGCCAAAAACAGCATCTGCGGAGTTAGACGTTATTATATATATTTTTTTTTTTTTTTATTGCGTTATCGCAATTTAATAAATAAATCGAATTTATATCACACTTATATTCGTTTCGACGGTTCAACATCGTTGAGTTGTATATCTTAATTTTGAATTCGAACACCGGGCGGTATATAATATTATTATCATCGCCTTTCAAAAGACACTACGAGTACCTATAGTAAGCCTGCTGATAAGAAAATAAAATTAATGATCTAAATTTTGTTGAAAACCGTCACGTGCTGTCGGAAAATCAAATAAAAATGACTACCTATGTCCTAAAAAACAATTCGTGTAATCTAAATACATGCGATACATGTATCTATATTCTATACAAACGATTCGCCTAGATTACCTCATACAACTGTGATTTGGAAAGTTGTAATAATTATATTTTGAAACTATTTGGGCTCATTTATCTCTCCAAAAATGGTGCCAGTAGCATTTTGAAACTAATCAATTACTTACTACAGGTAACTAAAGTACAATAATAGAAAATAGACTGCAAGTATATATTGAGGACTAAAATAATATTATTTGTAGTCTTTAATAGTGCATTTGTTTCAAGCGGGAAATTATTGTTTTATTTTGGCCTTTGGAATACCACAAATTAAATATACGCTAGTTGTACTTACAACAGAGTCGTTTCAAAAACACTGTCGTGTTTGACAGACATAAAATGTGTACCGGTGCATTTCACGACAGCAAAAGTAAAACGAATTATGTCCTAGGTTAAATTAAGCGGTTTGGAGAGAGGATTATAAGGATACCGTTTAGTTTGTGCAACCCTTTTGATAACGGACAATTTGTACATTCGAAATTGTTAGGAAAAGGCATTTGTGTCTATTGTTGTTTAATGCGGTTTAACCAAAGCATAATGATCCAAGTCCCCCGTCAAATTGCTAATTGCGAATTCCTGTATTATACAGGTTAATCCAATAAGTTGCTCTAAACTTCAGAACTTTATGAAATTGATCTGGGAACTCAGCCGAAGACGTTCAACTACAGTACACAAAACAATAATGATTCACAGTGTATAATATTCTAATTGAGTTCTTGTACAATACGTACATATCGCACGCTTCGAAGGTACATTTTGTGTACGTTTCTGATGATTATAAATAAGTATATTTCATGTATCGTATATTGTATTTATGTATTATATAAGTATGATTTGAAACTTTAATAGATTTAAATAACATATAAGGCTATGTACCTGCAATTTTTGTTGTGTAAAATAAATTTATACATACAATTATATGTATTTTTTTTCAATGAAGGAGGTTATTTGTTTATCCGCTAAACAATCGAAAATAAATTGTATTTAAATAAATTAAACATTCAAATTTTGAACCGTGTACAAAAACAAAACATCTAATTTACATTTTCCTATTTATTTACTTACGGTTTAATTATATTTTTTTTTTATCTATGATCGTATTTGTTGTTAAAATATTTATTAAAAAAAAATATGTAGAGAAATATTGTGTGCATATTTCCGCACAACACGATATTTCTCGATATTTCTAACTAATTTCTCATTAGCCTCTGAGAAATTACGGAAGTGCACAGGCATATTTATATATTTCTTAAAAAATATTATAGTTTTTGAGACAATTAAAAAGAAGTTACAGTGCACTGTTTTAATTTGCAATCTCAGATCTAAGAAGCGTTCGTGTTCCAAGCATATAAATAAAAATTTAGCAAAAACGCAATCAATGTATTAAAATAAATTTACGACCGAGCTGGCGATAACCACTAAGACATAATATGTAATATGTACCTAGGTACCTATAATATTATTGTTGTGTTGTAAGTCTGGGTAATGTTCAGCGAATAAAGACTCTCGGCCGATGTAAAAAAAATATAACTACATAGGAAAGTATCAGTAGGTATTGCATTTCTTAATCTCTATTCTCTATTTCTCTCAGTGTATAGTCTCTACGGTTTTGTGTAATTAAAATTTATGAATTTCCCCTTCGCAATAATGTTGACAGTACACCGGACCACCCTCCTCTTTAATTCGGAATATGACATATTTCAAAACAATTTATAGGAATATGTTTGTGTTTAATTAATAATACCTAATAACTATCATTTTTTTTAAGATTTAGGTAAGTATAAATGGATATCATTATTGATAGTGGATAGATATATCATATTATTACTAGGACTGTAGAGTCACACAATTAGAGTTCAGTACTAACGAGTGCAATTTTTAAAACTTATAATTTCCAATTTTTGGTATTTTTTATTTTTATTTTTTAATTTGGTTATTTTTTCATTTTTTTGTTACTTTAATCCTTATTTTTTATAATTGCTTTTTAGACAATTTAAACAAGGAGCGCTCCAAAGGCTTGAATACATAAAAATTGTTGCCCCCCCCCAAATTTAAAACTCAATTCGTGCCTATGCCGGAGGGTGTGCTGTGCAATAAATTTGATGGCTGGTACCGAATTGGTTCTCGAGCTCCAACCCCACATGCCGAATTGGTTCCCGTCTGAAAAAGGTATTTTATTAAGTTTAGCCGAATTGGTTCCCGTTTAATTACGCACATTTTACAGGCTTAGGACTGTCAACTTAAAAGTAGGCTTGGTTAAAAATGTGCGTTAATGCGTGTTATAAAAAAAATGATATAATATTATATACAATTTTGAATCGTTGATTTTGAAGTCAACTATAGTCATCACTAGGTGTAGGTACAAAATACAAATAATAAAATATAATAAATACAATTATTTAAAATCGTTGATTTGCAAATTTGAAGCAAACTTTCTTTAAGTATTCAATTCGCGTAAGCTTCTCATTTGTGTACTCAGTCATACAATTTTCCAAGAATTTGTTATTTTTTTCTTGTTTGCTAGTAAGTTTCCTAGTATTATTACTTCGAAATTTAATATAATTTAATGTCTGAATACTGTTTAAAGTCTCCATAAAATAAAATATATTAGGATGGGCAGTTGTAAATTCTTTATTCAGCTTTGAATGGAACGATTCGCAACAATTTGTAGTCCTATCAATATTTTTGTCAAATCTAGCCCAAATTTTCGGTGGAAAGATACTGTCTGACATTATGTATGTATCATGAACGTAGTCGAAGAACTGATCCAATTTTGGGCAGTAGGGTTTTATGGCCATCAAATCATTATAAAAACAGTCTTCGACATCTTCAGGTGATAATAAGGGCAGTCCAAAAAATAGTTTAAGAAGTTGTCCGATTTCTGAAGCATTATCTTTAAATTCATTTGAGAGACCAAACTGTTGAATTTTTCTCCACCATGACTGACATAAATGGAATCTGCAACCTCTAACTGTAACTTGCTGTAGCTGTGAAGTTATGGCACTATGGATAGCTGTTTCAAAATCAACGAAAACCGTGCCAACTGTTAGATATTTTGCGACCTTATGTAAAGCAAGTATGTAAGTGTCAGTAGTCTTGTTCGGGAGTAGGCTGAATACGACAGGAACATAGCTATTTTGTACCTTGATAAAAATAGAAAATAATTGGTAAAATTGCTTAGGACAACTTTTGAATGTTCCATCGACAAATACCGTAGTGGCTTTCTTGAGTTGTTCCAAGTTCTGCGTGCATGTAAATGTAATTATATTGTTGACAGAATCGTTGTCATAAATAAAGTTTTCTCCGAGATTAGTTATTAACGAATATTCACTGACACTTTTATGCAGTTCTTCAAGATTAGAAGGTAACTTGGGAATTGTTCTTAATTTAGCAGCATTCAAATTTTTACGGACTCTGTTAATATCATTTTGAAGTAGTGACTCACTATGACTGTTTGAAGCTATCTCCTTGCGTATAATTTTTGATGGTCGCTCTGTAATAAGTTCGTCACATTTTCTTTTTAATGAATTTGTCAATTGTTGTCGCACAAGTGTACCATCGTTTTCACTTTCGTGGTTATGTGTTAATACTTCTTCACATAAACAATCTCCGTTCAATTTAACGTATGCTTTACATTTTCGTTTTGTACATATCCACCTCTGTATGTTATCTGCTAGGTTCTTTTGGAATCCAAACTTGTAATTGTCAATAATCAACAACTTAGTTCCCTTTTCACTAAACATAAACTCCATAATTACGAAAAATTAAAATTAAAAAACATAAATTCAAATACGAAGTACAAATTACAAATTTACACGATGTGTTATTCGAGACTGTACAGTGCTCACTGCTTACCAACATTATTGTCATTCGTACATAGGATATAGACGATATACCATACAGCGATAAAAGTACATATATCTTAATCGTTATCTTAATTGATCGGGATATCACAGATAATTTGCTAAACTTCCAATATATAAATATATTGCCATCTTATTGTATATTATACTATAGATTATAGAGTGTAGCCGTGTAGGTACATTTATATTTTATAAATTACCTGTACACAAACGGGAACCAATTCGGCTCAACTTAATAAAATACCTTTTTTAAACAGGAACCAATTCGGCTCAACTTAATAAAATACCTTTTTCAAACGGGAACCAATTCGGCCAAACGGGAACCAATTCGGTTACTCCCAATTTGATAACCATTTAATAAAATATCATGTACTGTTTAAACGTGAAATTGATGCATTTGTTTTATCCAAAGCCCGAGCCGCGTTCATCATGGTTTTTGAGCGGAGCTCGTCTTTAAAATAAAAACAAAACAAACAAAATACGAGAGAGAGAGATTATTAATTTAGTCCAGCGTATTGTGTTTAATATTTTTTCCTACACCTTATATTTTATAACCTGCAGCAGCATTTAGCCCACCGAGTCTTTCCCTCAAGGGGGGGGGGGAGGGGGGCATTTGGCATTCGCGTAGAATTCATAATTTTCAAAACTCCAGTATTATATTATATTATAACCACTCTGAACGCTTGGCATAAATTCACGTTATTTTCTCGGCGCGTTCATTTATATTATATTACGCACAGCCACCGGTGAGCTTTACCCAAGCCGTATTAGTATAATATTTAGTATTCACGTCCGGTTTACGAGTCGTCGGATTTCAATATACGCATATTATTATTATTGTAAGACATACAAAATGATAATATTTCCCTTATATACTTTTCATGTCGAGATACCGGCCAACATCATATAATATATTATATGTGTGTGTGGGTGTGTGCGAATTGCAGGCTCACACTGCAGCACATAAAAATATCTGCCATTATACTGGTGGTGGTTGTAGGGGTATATGCGAAACGAATAACCCGAGTGGTTTTAATATCCACAAGAACAGTGTTCATTGTTATGGAAATCGTGTGTCTCCCACGATTTTCATCCTCGGGTATACAATATATATATGTATAGTGTGTATATATATATATATAATATGTATATGCCTACGCAGTGTGCATTATAATAATATTATTATTGATATCGTAGTAGCAGTAGCGTATTGGATGTGGGATTTGTCACGCGTGTGTGGTTTTGCATAGGTCACGACGATATGGGTAATAATAATAATAGTAATAGTAATATGAGGAATCCGACATTGTTCTGCTGTCGGAAACAGATTTTTATAATAATAATAATAATAATCATAAAAAAAATAACAGTAACAATACGACCATATAATATTATATACTCGTGTATCAGAGGAGATGAGATATTGTAAATCTGGTAAAACCTTGTACATGTGTATATAGGTTTTGCAGATTTCGCCTTCGAACACTATGTGCAACTTTTGGTATGATAATATTGTTATAACAATAACCATATATTATAGCAACGGATATTACAATAATAATACGTACCATTATACTACAATATCATGTATTTATATGTGTGCATGTGGTCACTGAAATCATGGTCGGATTTTTGCTCGGTAATAAGAATTTGTTGTTCTTCTACCTGATTTATTTTTAAGTAATGCCGTCACTCATAATAAACCATATGACGTGATAAGAAAAATTATTTTACTCGGTTTTTTTTTTGTTGCGGTTACTGTTAAACACCAATGGAAAATCCAATACAACAATTTAATTCCACATCCACTATTTGCCAATATTACTCTGCAACCTAACCTTGTTAATATTATATGAAGAATACGTTAACTGTACACATCGGTATATGTAAGTATGTGATGGGCAATGGGTATTTTACTTGTTTTATATGTACCAAATATTATATTATATTATAAAATAAATATAATTTGGGCCAATATCAATAATATTTTATGTATTTCAAAATCGTCAATAAACCATAATATAATATTATAATTATTGCAAAAATCTACGTTTTTATTTATTGAATAAAATGCATAAAACGCTTCAACTCATACTTCATAGGTATATAATTTAAAATTAATTTTCACTACCTTTTCACTATAGATTTCCTCAAATGTTTACAACGTTACTTACGTACCTACTTATACAATATAATAATGGTGGCCTGGTGTAGCACTGTGCATCAGCCGTTGTCACTAGTTCCCGAATGGGTAACCACCAGGATTCTGATGAGTGATGACAAATCCTTACCATATATACATGCGTGCCCTCCCATACAGTTCAAAACCTACTTATAAGAATAACCACCCAATGGCCTATGTGGCTGTGGGTTAGGTACCTAACTATTAAAATAAAAATAAACATCAAGTATAGGTTTAAAGTTACAGCACAAAAACTCTGACGCTACCTATATCGTAATCAGATAATACATTCGTCGTCAAGTATAAGACGTTTTTAAACGATATTATAGTTGTGAATGTGAAATAAAGCACACGCAGGTACCTATATCTGGGATTTTGGAAGCGCTTTTACGATACAATACGATTTATTATTTTCTTATCTATTTTTGGCGCTTGTCTTCCGCCGCCGAGCGTAAGTAGGTACAAAGTGCGTTATCCAATGAGCCTTTTGAACTTTGAGAAAAGTCTTAATACTGTTTGAGGAATGACAAACAATTTTCAACGAAATGTCATATTATTATTGGAAAAATAAAAACAACGCCGAAACGCGTTTTGTAATGCGATTACTGAGAGGAAAATCGTTTGCAAACTTGCTTTTAAAACCGATAATAGGTACGACGCATCAAATAACGGCGGTAAGTAGTAGCAGGTATATAGAAACACGTTTCTTCATTATTTACAACATCAATACTACTCTGACAGCAATGTTTAATTTATTATTTAAACTTTTTTCTTACCGAATTTCTGGTCACGCTTCGATTGATTTGCTCAAAATGTTTTATTTAAATTTAACATTTCTTCTATTACAACTACTAAAAAAATTATTATGTTCAAATTGTTCAATCACACTCACTTATTAGTTATTATTGACAAATGAACTCTATACATAGAGTATGGAGTTCAGTGAGTATTGGGACTGTTAAACTGATTGGCGTTAAAAATTTGTTTTCTTTGTAATGTTATACCATACGATTAATGTACATTATGATGAATGAATCATTTTTTTTTATCATCTGGCCAAACTGTTATTTCTTTATCAGTTGCTGTTGATAAGAACTTTTTAAATAAAACAAATAACAATGCAGATCACAATTCACAATACATTGTTTAAATTATTATTCATTATAAATGGAATGCTGTAACTGATTTTTTATAAATTGAAAATGTTATAAAATGTTATGTAATAATAATGTTGATATTTTATTCAATGACACATCTATTAAAATTGTACTTAATTATAATTTTAGGAAAATAAAGTGATTTTAATTAATATTAATTAATTAAAAACCATTTTTAAATAATATTACATTATTTAAATTGTTCATAGTTTATTTATTAATAATTAATTTTGTTTTCTAGTAAAAATCGCAAGAAGAAGACTCAATTTTTCTCATGCTAATTTGGCAGGTGCTTCGTATTCAAAGTGGCTCAAAACAAATCTAAACAATTTTATAAAGTATATATTTTTGGTTTTTAATTTGGTGTCTTCTTTTGATTGTTTGCATCTAGCCATAAAAATGCCTACATTTAAATATATTTAAGTGAATTACAAATATAAAATATAATATATATTTATTAATACATACATTATTCTTAAAGCATTTATTGCCATACAACTTATAAATACTATCAATAGGTATGTATAATGGTAGAATCATAGTAAAAATTATACAGATAAGTTTTCTTAATTTATTTATTACAAATTGTATGTGGTCATTCCATTTAAGATTATGACTTATATACTTATTATACTTACATATCATTAAAAAAACAATTGTAAATGTTTCAAAACAATGTTGAAACTTAATGTATTATTAAGTGTGTACAATGAATTTAAATGTACAAGGTTAGGTTGTAATTATACAATTTGATAAAATTATTAAATCACTTGTTATGGGAATTTGAAGTTCAAAAAATGTATACATTTTATTCTGTGCAATTATTCCATTTAATTGATATAGATATTTTTATGGTATACTAGGTTAGTAAATATTTCAAGTATAATTTTATTTTTGTGTATTTTTAATTATCTACCTAAATAATTAATAAAATTAAATAAAATAAAGCAGTTTAAAGAGGATGTCAGTAATTGAAATTGAAAAATTAACAACTGAATTGTATTGCCAATAACTGTTGTTTTTTTACATTTTATTCTAAAGTATTGTTAAGGATAAAATGTTTTTGAATACATTTTTTGTTTAAGATAGGTACCAATAACTGTATACTTTACCCCATAAACATATCATTTATTACTTATTATGACATTTAATTTTATGAGCATCTATAGTTTTCTTTTGACATTTTATCAGCCCCTTCTCAGAAATACCTTTAGGGCTTTATCGCAGTATTCAAATTAAAAATACAAGAAAAATCAAATCAATTACCTATATTTATAAGTATGCAATTAATTTTATATGTTAAAATGAAACTTAGGTACAATAATATTTTATTCATATCATAATGCTTTCAAATTGAATAAAACTTTCTAATATTGTGAGTTTTGTTCACAATTTTATTGTTCTTTCAGGTTTGACACAAAAACACATTATTTTTTATGGGTTACAAGTTTTTGTTTAATTGAGTAATATTACAATATAATGTATTAGAGTTATCAAAGCTTTAGGTATTTTATTTGAGATATAAATACAAATAATATAAACTTGAAAATATTGAAAAATCAATCATACCTTTGCTGAATTTTAATAATTGTATTTTTCAATGAACATATTATGTATAAATATTGAATAAATGTGATTTAAATATTTAATATCCAATCAAATATGTAAATATTTACATAAGTTGTGCGTAGGTAATTATAACTTTTTTAAACGGAGTTAAAAAATGTAAGGTTGATTTTTAAAGTCAATTAATAATTGAGTTCAACATGAAATATTTGATATATAAATAATTGTTAGTTTCACATTTATGAAAATTGAAATATTATACATGGCTACAATGAGTTCATAATTTAATTTATAGAACTTTATATTTATACGCTTTTTAAATGTATGAGTACCTATTATTGATTTTATAATTTTTAATGAAATTATCATCAAGAACTATAGTTCTTTATACATTAATTATACATATACATTAATTCCAATTTTATTAAAGCAGCTGATAGGTATTGTTATAACAGTTTAAAATAATTTTTTGTTACACCCAAAATTATACACATTTATTAGGTAAAAAAAGTTATGGACCGACTATTTTAAGGAAATACCTATCCAATAATATTGTTATTTGATTATTTTTGTTTAATGTGTGGGTATAAATGAATTTAAATTATTGTATTTTAAAATACTATTGTTTGTTTAATATTGTTATTTTCTCGTATAACAATATGTATGAAAGACTATGTCCAATGTCCGCGTATAGTATCCACAAACTACACAAATTTCAGTAGAGTTGAATATTAAAAGAATCAATAATATGTTCACAGAAAACGTGCTAAAGGAATTAGGAGGTATTCAAAATCCAAAAGTTAATGCTTTGTTTGTGCGTCTTAAATTTGTGATCCTTTTGTTTTTAATTTTCAGAACGAAAATACAACAGTTAATGAGTTCACGAGCATTGTACGTAAAACTTTTTCACTCTTAAACGTACAATTTTTTTTTCTTCAAGTTCGATTCATATCTCTTGAAACACTTTTAGTTGTTTTCCACCATATATTTCCTACAGAACCCTGCATAATGATTTGATATGAAAACTATTGATGAAAAACTGAGCTTCTTTTATACAAGCTTTTATAAGAGACATCAAACTCATCCCATACCACTTATAAAAGAGCTTTTTGTTCTAACATTGGATACCAGAAAATCATCCGAATCTGCGGGTTAAAAAAGAAGTGGTGTCGCGACCTGTAATGAAGCATATAAAAATAATAATGTGCAATATATATGAGTCAATAAATTAAAAATTAAAAAAAAAGTAAAACAAAGAAATAAACAATATAATTAATCAAGTCGAGTGCCTCTAATTGCTGACTCCTTAATCAACTCTTTCATGTCTATATAATACCTACTCTTTGTCTTACTCTTACTATTGTTCATTTTTTGTATGAATTGTTTATTTCAAATGAAAATGAAAAATAAAAATAATCTAATCTACTTAATATTTCCCATTTTTTCTGAGCTAGTGTAGGAATATAAGTAGGATCATTATATCCGACCCCTGATCTGTCTTAAAAACCTTATACCATCATGAGCTGGCAGAAAACGTATTTCCACACACGTCACACACACATACGCACACATTCTATGGTGTCGTTGAAAAATTCCATGTGATGCGGTTAGAGGACAGAAATAAATTTGTTTCAATCTGTGGGACCCAGATCGCACATCGTTACGCACATTGTTGATTCAAGCCAACAGCCATAATATGAACACTGCAGTTTGTTCACATGCGATTCTGGAAGCGGTAACATTTGCCATTCGAATTGCCGGATGAATACTAAAACGTGAAATTCGACCTATACATCAAGTTAATAAATGCAAGTCACCCTCATAGCTGCTGTCGTTGGACGGATATAATATTTTCAAATCATATAATCTAATATAATATTAATATCGTGTACAAAACGTAAATTATATATGAGGGCACCTCAAATGCGCGTGTTTTAAGATCGAGTGTTGAGTGGTGTACAAAAGTTGCATATAATATCTATATATAATATCTAATATGCAATAAGAAATATTTCAAAGATGTGAAGCTCGCATATATATATATAATATACATAGGTATACCTACCACCCGTCTTTTATTCGCACATTGCACGTCGTACCAATAAAATAATATATAATATTATTGTATTGCACCACTTTGATAAAATCGTATAAAGGTGAAAGGCTATAATAATACGTGTATAGCTTTTTTGTTTCGTTAAAGCTACAGCGGTTGTTTTACCCGGTTTTTTTGTAAAAATATCGTCGACAAGTGTCTGATACCTATATTATATAGATATAACTTCTTTTTGTTTTTTTTTTTTTACTTTTCTCAGAGGAAATTAGATTTTTCAATATGAACGTGCCAATCCGATTGACTAATATTGACAGATAGTCGAATAAGCGAGAAAATATCGTATTACCATCGACAGCTGAAAAAAATATATACTTTTGATATCCAAATATACAGCTATACTACAGGCTGTGCATACCTCATGTTTTAAAATAAAATTTATCTTCCGCCGTCATCGGGAGTATTGTTTTTCCATTCTTTCGGAAGAACAAACTAAATTCAAAAATAATGTTCTTGAAAAATGTACATCAGCTGGATCAGCTGTAAAAGAAAATCTTTGTTTTTGTGCATGAAAAAGAGGCTACAATATATATGTCAATTATATCATCCAAACTTTAATTACAATAAATATTGTTATTGCATTTTCATATTATTATATTTAGCTACCCTTTATAGCCTACAATAGCGTAAGTGCCGTAGCCAGGATTCAGGAATATGGAGGGTTTGATTAAGTATAAATAATTAAACTAAGTTTTTTACAGTTTTCGTATGTAAATAATACATTATTACTAATGGGAGAAAAAGCAATGGGAGTGGCAGGAGGGGAGTTAAACACCTCAAACCCCCCTGACTACACCACTGCTACCTATACACATTACCGTGTCTGTCTGTGAATTCAGATAATTTGATATGATAGTTATATTGTACCTATACATAACATTCAACACACGTATATACCTACCTACTATATTATATACCAACCTACATAATATAATATTATTACGTATAATATACTCTTATTATAGCGGTCGAAACCGCGACGGTAATGATTAATGGTATAGTCCCTAATCATTTCCGGTTTTTAGTGTATCCGCACGTGTATTATGGTACGTTTATTAATATATTATACCGCGCGGTGGTTACGGCCGGGCTCACCATACCTACCGCGGTTAATGTACCAGTTCATTATTACACATAGGGATAATATCTGTTACAGTTTACAGATCGAGTGAAATGCGCAATAATTATCGAAAACCGATTATCATAATAGGTACATTATATTATACGATTGCAGACTCCGGAAAAGTTACACGATAACAGAATAATAATGGTACCATACACGACCATAAATGGTATTCCTATGTTATGATTTCACAGTTATAACGTGTGATTAATAATAGTATTACACCGTAGGTACATGCAATTACATTTCATAACAAATAATACGTGTGCTTTGTTTACCTATGACTTTTGACTATATAATAGAGTGATATTGACGACATTATAGGGACCTATATAAACACACCTTCGAATTACACTTTTGAGGATTTTCGGAAAACTTTGCCACGATTGCAGATGACTATTTCATCGAATGTAATGATAATCACGATCGTAGATAAAATGTCAGTGGTGCTTGGTCCTCTAAGACCTTAAGGTATCGGCGGGGTACACTCTTTCAACACGACTAACCGACAAGCACACCTACCCTAGCTACCGTCCAAGGTGCGTCCGTCCATCATTGCCGGTTAAGTACACCCCTTTGAGCTTCGTTCGGAATTTCAATTAATTTAAGTAGGTAAATGAGCATTTTGAATAATATTATTAAGGTACATAGATCTTGGTGCAATGGCAAAAAACGTAGGTATTGAATATTTTGAATGAATGATAGGTATAGCTACAATTTTTTAAAACCATTTTATTTTGGCATACTTGATTGTTGTAAGGCAATACTTTGACACTATTTTGTCATAATCGAATGAGTCTTCGTGAAGAAATAATTGCGTAGGAACCTATCAATCAATTGCGAGCATAGGGATCGGTTTTGTATAGATATAATATGTTCTCTTCGGTAATTTAAAAGCTTGCAGCTAATGTTTTTTAGTAATGCTATTTATAGGAAATGATAAGCTGCAACGGGGCCGCTGTGTATAATATAATGTTATTTTTCCACGAGCCCCATTACAGACCACTCCCCGCCCCCCCAAAAATGGATAAGATTTCTATCGCCAGACGCTAATAGACAAAATTCAATTAAATTACGCCCACTATCACAATCGTCATTATGCGGTCTATACACCTGCAGCCGCGAGTAATGAATTTATTATCATTTATGTCATCTGAGCTAAAAATAAGATTTGTCGTGTCCTTCGGCCGCGATAAAAACATTATGATTCGAATCGTATTTCATTCGGAAAACACGCGTACGGTTTTGTAAGAGATATTTTGCAGTTTTCGATGAAATACGTAGGTATTACATGGTTATTGTTACGTAGACTACATACATGGTTATATATATATAATTTATAGTATAAAATATATACTACCTACCTATAAGTGTATATAATATATTGTATTCTGAGAATATTTCGTTCTACGGCGAATGGCCACGTGCGACAATATAAACGAAATGGATCTGTCAGCACATTTCGACAGTCGCTTTTTTCCAATTTATTTTTACTTTTAACTTGTCCCGCCGAAGTGAATTTTCCGAACGGCGACGAGTGGGTGCATTACGTTCACGTGACGATGATGGAAAAGCGAATAAATTAAACAACTACCGCCAACGTTGTACATCGCAGCGACTATGACCGCAACTATATGTACATTCCCTGCTGTATATCAGGCATAATCTATAGGTAGGTATATATTATGTGTTTACTGTTTATATAATATGCAGTGCTTGAATTGAGGAAAAAATTAATAGGGGGATTCGGAAGTATAAAAAAAATGCACGTACCTGAATATTTAAATATTTTATTTATTATAGTATAGTAGGATATTATAATTAAAAAGGGTAAATATTTTTGAAAAAGAAGACTGAAACCGCCCCCACGCGTCCTCCCACAATTCAATCACTGTAGCCTGTAGATATATGTACTATATATATTAATATAAACATGAAGTCAACTCCAGGACGGTACACATTTATTATTTACCTGTTGCAATACTTACCTAATCGTTATAAGAATTAAAACTTCAACTAGGTTATGATTACGCCCTTTCTTCAACTCCGAATGTAATGAGAAATAAGATCTGTGTATATTTTTTTCTCTTTCGGTACTATTTTAACATAATCTCTCTATAATATTTAAATAGAAAAATATAGTAAACTCTGAAATCACATGGATAATATAAACGTATGTGTACAGTTAATATTTTTATCAAGTTATATAATTTTATTATATATTGACTTAGTATTCTAAATTTGTATTAGGTGGGTTCACATTGTTCACAATAATATAATTACGCAATATCCATTTCTCCACGACCGAGCAATCATCTGCATGAGTGTTGGCAACACTGTCAAATTTAAAGTTGTCTAATATACGATAAGGCAATTTTAGCAAAAAACGGTTATTTTGAAGGCATTTTACGATTATCTCATTTTCAAATGTTGGCCATACTGGAACTTACCGTGGTCATAATATTAGTGCGATACTGTGAAACAGCACAGGTGAAATTTCATCCATTTTGTGTTTCAACCACGAAAAAGGACTTCGTTTCAAAAAAATTTATGTGATATGTGACAAATTTAGCATCAAGTCGTCTTTTTAATCGGTAAGTTGTGACTATTAATAGACTAAAACAATAGATATAGGCATGTAGCGAATTATAAATTAAGTTAAAACTATTAATAGACTAAAACATTAGATATAGTATAGGCATGTAGCGAAATATAAATCTTAGGTTAAACTATAATATTATTATACGAGAGTTAGGAGTTGACAAAAGTTGGTTCGGTTATTTTATTAGAAAAAAAACGTCAACGTTAGAACTGTTAGAAGTGATTGATGTAATGCCGTAGTATATGTAGTATATAGGTATTATATGGCTATGTGGCCCGATAGTCTACGTCGTACTCGTACCCCCGTCAGTAGTATACCTAATTTTTATTTTCGGTATAACTAATAATTTTTACGAAATGTCATTTGTTGTATCCTGCACAACGGACTCCGGATTTACGATAATAATTTATTTTGTTGTAATATTATTGTTAATTTCCGTAAGAAGTATACAATCACGATTTTAATTATTTTCAACAGAAAAACAAATAGAAAAATAATAACAAACGTGTAGAGGCCATCCGTTGGGTGGATTACGGAAATCAGATTCTAAAAAAACAAAAATAAAAACGGGTTGGGACCATGTAGTTATTTGTTGACAAACGAGACGGGATGGGGCGCAGGGTATAAGGTAAATGTCGTTATATTGTTTTGTGAAATTGCACTCGGCCGGATGTCCACTGCAAATACGAGAGCCACCACCGTTATCCCCACACTGCACATACATGCGTCCACAAAGCAGAGGACACGTGAAAGGGAGGCCGTATACGGTGGAGGGGGGAGGTGTCCAATATATATAATACACGGTACGCGGGTGCGGTCGTAATGGAATTGTAGGAATTCGGTTGCCATACCCGCAATAATCATATTTCGTAATTACGCATTTGTTTTGTAAATGAGCTTGTAACGTGCCAAGGCTATATTCGACCACCCGTTGTCGGGTCGACCCGACAGCCGTATTATTTTGTATCCTTTTTGATGAGTGCGGTGTGCGTTTTCTGCAGAAAAAGGGAGTGACTGAAAAATTCGATGGATCTTTTTCAAGACACATTCCGTCCTGCATGGTTGTGTGTGTACCTACATATAGGGATGTTTTGGGACGATTTTTTTTGCTCAAATTGTATAAATTTAGAAATTTCTCTATACGGTTTTTGGATAAAGGTGCGAAAGCCCTTTGGAAATGGTAGCGTTGGCTTAACGTGAACACGAAATCTGCATTAGACGACATCAGACACGGACGATTTGTGAACCGAGAGTGCGCCGTGCTTACTATTGCCATCGGCCATCGTATTTCCAAAGAGAGAGAGAGAGAGAGAGAGAGAGAGAGAGTGGGAAGGTGTTAACGTGAACCCGCCACCGGGCCCGATTGATTTACAAGTGTGAAAAAAGACCGGATGTCAGATGGCATTATATTCGCAGTTGTAGTTTTCTCGACTTAACGCCGACAAAAGGGCCTATAGGTGAGGTTTGGTGACGTCTCTGTTATATAGTGTTAGACGACCGATCGAAATGTCTGTGAAATAATTACCGATCATATTCGACACGGTTGATCAACTTGACTATAACCCGGGTAAGTTTTTCATTAAGTATTTTGGTTTCGATAAAAAAGTAGTATAGTGGAGCGAACAAACAACATAATTATAAACATTTTAAAAGTATGGAAATGTCAGTATTTACTAACGAATACAAAAGTTATTTGAAAAAAAGAGTGAAATAATTTTTTAAGAGTATAATTTAAAATCTACAGACGCTCCATCTTGATAATACATTTCTCATATAATAACATAATAATCTAGTTCTTTTTTACATCTCGCCAAACCACGAGATTCGAGGACCGGTCTTAAAATTGCATATATGTAGGTATATACCGGAAAACGTATTTCAACAATGAAATATTTCATTAAACATTTTTTAGCCTTACGACAATATTTGCTTAGCCACCATCGTTTTACCACCGTAACGCGCATAAAATACGGCGATGGTGATAAGTGTTTGACATGCTAAAAACCTTCGTTGGCGGTGGTATAACGTCAACACTCGAATAGTCAAGTGGCAAAACGAACACGGGGAGATGAGAAAAAAATGTTACTTTTGTTATTATAATCAAATTACTATACAATAATATGCGCGGTTGAGACAGGAAATAATATTTAAGATGTCGACCTACTTTACAAATTCGTCGTCGTCAGCAGCATATTGTGGTGCAGTTTTACGTAAAATATCAAAGAGAGAAAAAGAGAGATGGAGAGAAAAAAGAAATCTATTCAACTACTATAGTATTATGTCCCTTAAAAAATACCTATGTTAATACATTATACATAAACAATGTATAATAGTTTAGCTTGGTCGGTGAGTGGAATTAGATTGGTGGCCCAATATTAATATTAGCTGATTAACTGATGGGATTTCGATTCATATAGGTATATATATATATATATATATGTACTATTATAATAACAAATAACAAATTACGATAATAACCGTAATATTGGATAAGCACCGTAAATTATTAATTTGTTGTTGTCATGCATATGATAATAAGGTGCCTGTATAATATTAAATTGTCCAATTTCATTTATTACGTTGGTTTTATAGCGCGTTGTTCTTCTATGATGATTAAAACAATATTGCTTATTCGAATACATAATTTAAACGATTGATTATCCGATAAAAATTTATACTTCGAATAAAATTAAAGAAATTAAAATTCCGTGCATGAGGTCAAAACAACCGTAATAAAAATACACTATATATTACTATGTTCAGTACATCGATTAAAATAGTATCGATGACTATTAAATTCAAAACTGTTATAGGACCTTTAATGTCTAAAGCTACAGTGAATTATAAATTATATGTTTATCCTATACGTGTACGGTGCACGTCTATATTATTTACAGCTGTGATGTTTGATATTACTATTGAAAATTCTATAACTCAAAATAAAATAATTACTGTTACTAAAACGTCATATCGTTACCCTAAATCGTGAAATTTCACTTTGAATCAAAAAGATATTTTCATAACATTTTGACGTTATACAACAATTTCGTGGTCCTATGCTCTTGTCCCCTTATATACGGGTATGATGTCAACTAGGTTAATTAAATTTTAGACGATTTATATATATTATTATTATTATTATTGTGAATTCCAACCGATGCTTATTTTTTCTCCCAAAAAAATATATCAAAGAGCAAGCAAACGGTCAGTTATTTCAAACAATATTTTGACCAGTCATATCGATGGACGCGATTATACATTTGAAAACTAATTTGAATTAATTATTATGATGTCTACTTGAGATCGATTGGTCACTTTTTCAAACCCTTCGTTCTCTAACTCCTATGAATTTGATTTGTAAAATAATAATCATATTTAGATAATAGTATGAAACCTGTTACTCAGGCAACATTTCGTGCTGTGTTTATTTTAATAATACATGACATTATGTATGCATTTCTACTTTCGATGACCGTTGTTTTTTTTTTCGCGTACCGATGTTTAATATTGTGGGTGCTAACATTTATTTTCAGGATTGTTGGGGAAAATTTTTGAATTATTTGTTATTAAATTTTGCAAGTTTTTTTTTCTTGTGGTCCGACAGCTAGGGTTAATTCGCTGATATTAATTTTAAATGTTATATAAAGCAAAATCAAAAGGAGAAAAAATGTTAATATTAACATTGGATTTGCATAAAGTCACGAAATAATCCTTTTATCCGGGGTGTGACAATAAACGCGTAGTCTCTTATTTACATTATTTTCAGGCCTTATACGGATACTGGTATTAAAATCTGCATTAAAAGTATAAATATTATATAATATACCCAGGGTGCGTAACGCCAACATCCCTTATATACAAAACACGTAGATACAAGGATACAACATTCTCGCGAAAAGCCGACTTTCGAACGGAACTCCCCTAATGGTGAATATTTTGTATTACCTATATTTTGTAATTATCTGCAATAATAATAATAATAATAATAATAATAATAATAGTAACAATAATACTGTCGTAGTTATTACTGGCGATTGCGTTTGATATTATATTATGCGTACAACAGTATCGATTTGTGTGAATAAACATATATATATATAAATGGCGTTATTTCAGTGGGAATAAAGTGAACAGTCGCTCTGCGATACAAACAATTATTTGTGTTACGAGTGCATTAAATTATACAAAAGTGAACAGAGGAAACGTTTGTCTTAAGTTAAAAATATCGCTTCGTTTATATATACGTATATTATAGTGTATACATCGCGCGTTATTATTATACAATATATACAATATACTATATATATATATATGTATAGGTGAGCGCTTAATCACAAAAGGAACAATGCCCGTTGTTCAGGAAGCCTGCGAGCCTAAATCATCTCTCGGGAATATTCTCGAGGGTGCTTTTACCGTGAATGCATTATACATGTATAGAAAACTAAGAATAAAATAATATAAAAAAAAGAAAAGAAAAGGGGAAAAAAAGAAAGAACTATTGGCCTAAAACTTTACCTCACCTTCGTCCTCCCGCTGAGACCGTCTCCTGCCGGGGTAGCTTTTTAGTAGCTACGTAAATATTTATCAAGAAACTTGCAGCCACGGGGTGAGCAGTGCGAGGGGTAATATATTCGAACAATTTTTTTCTTTAAACATCCCTCGGCATTCCGGTTAAATTATATTTTGAGCGACCATCTATATATATATATATATATACTACGCAGCGATGACGACGACGACCTCATCTCAGGCCACAGTTCTCTGATCGGCAAGGCAGATATATTAGACCCAGAAGAGAGTTTAGGCTATTTTATTTATTTTTATAGTTCGTAAATTATACAAAGTTGTCTCCACGGGATAATGATTAGAGGGGTGCAATGAGACTAGGACACAACCGTCGCCATCGTAACGAACCAAAAATTTAAAAGGTTGCACATTAACGGATTTAATTATTTATAGTAGTCAACATGTCATATATGTCACGTAAATTTAATCCTAATGGCTTTTAATATACAACGGCTGCAGAGCTTGACAACTACGTTGCTTTCATATTATTTATATAATATATATTCAATCTCGCCGTGAAAAATCAACATTCGAGACGGTTTTTTCCGTGTCTCTTTAAGGAATTAGTGAATTAAAAATGTATTTTTTTATCTATTTAATTTGAAAATATCATTGACCAAAACTCAATTAGGATTGATTATAATAGTTACTAATAATAAGTATTTCGAGAAATAAATGTTGACAACTAATTAGGTTAATTCGTTGTATGAACTCAGGATTCTCTTAGTAAATTAAATTGAAATAAATATATTATGAGTGATTCAATTGATCAAAAACAAATTAAAAATCATTTCATTAATTTATTTAAATTATGTTCTTATTGAATAAAGTTTTTGCATTGAATAAGTACTTGCATTTACTCATTGATAGAAACTCGTGATAGAAACTCTTATAAACGTGATATTTACTGTTAAATTATGGTTGTATCTTGTATAAATCTATAATAGTGGGTACAATATTACAAATCGTATTAAATGTCATACTTTAATGTATAAATTACACGACATAATGTCCATGGTTAAAGCTGACGTTATAATTTTAATTAGATGTTGCAAGAAATGTATGATACCGTAAAATGTTGCAATATTTATAAAATATTTAAAAATGTTTAATAATTGGTTAGTAAATTAATTTATATTTGTAATTATTTCGATGTTTATGTAGATTTGAATTTTGTATCAGTAAAATAATTAAAGCTTATGTGATCAATGTTCTAATGTTTTATAATATTTAACACATATAAAATTTATTTTAATACTTTAAATGAAGTACATCAAGAAATATATTGTTATTTATACTAATTGGTTTAATATGCAATACGTGCTTTACATTAATTAGTATGCATTGTTGGTTATCTGTATAGCCGATTAAATTATTGATTTAAAAAGTTATTTATTACTGCAGTAACTAAGCATAATTAACTTTAATATTAATTGATTTTAGGAGTTTTGTTATTGAAAAATTGTTATCCTTAGCTTTAGTTCCTCCAAGGAAAGAAAAAACTACAAAACTTGTATATGTAACTTATTTTAACATTTATTTCTATGATGATTCTTTAGTACTTAGTACCAATATTAATAACACTGTATATTCAAAACTAGAGTGCTTTATACTTCAAATAATGGAGTTTATTTAAGTATTTTTAAATTATGTGAATCCCAGTGTTTTTTTAGGTGAATATACACTTATGAGGAAATTTAAGAGGTTTTATCATGTCATAAAAAAAGTAGACAGTTGCGTTATATTGCACCGTTAGTCTGCATGAGTCTAAGCACTCCCATGGCCATAAAAAAGTTTCTTTATTAAATTAAAACACGTAAAATACTGCACTGCACTTTGAAATTTACCCAGCGATCACGCTAGTAATTTAACAGAATGAGATTATATAGCATACCCGCGTACAACAGATTAATTAGTAGGTATATATATGCCGCCTGCACATAGTTTTAGGTATTTTTTTTGTAACTGATAAACTCTCCCAGAAATAATATCAACATAGAATTAATTTAATTTTTAATCGTAAATATAGTTGATAAATATAATAGTAGTTATTGGCGGTGATAAATTTAAAATTAAACGTACTTTTGTTTATTAAACTACCTCATAATCATTGAAAGTATTATACATTTTAATATTGCATTTCCATAAGAATTTCGTGTATATTACATTTTCTATGTTGCAAATTAATTTATTATAATATTGTTCTGAATAATTATATTATATTCACTTTTAAATAAATAAATCAAATAATCCTTTTAAAAGCAGAGAATGTTAGTTATGCATAAAAACGCATTTTTTTAGTACATTAATTTAAAATCAGGAATATTTTTTGAATGAGAGAGTTATCGGATAATAACCTGTCCTGCATGTGTGAAGACAGGTTTCGGCATGAGTACTCTAACCGTTGTTGACCGTAACTTAAATTAATGGCCAAGGAAAATGCAATATGAACAACTGTCAACGTCAATTGCGTGCGTTGTAGTTTGAATAAAAGAGAAAACGCTTCCCGAAGTGGCTAATAATTTTACCCTACGAAAAAAGAATGCTTGTTCCCAGTGTCATATTGTTGTTTGTATTTTACAATACCTTGGTGTTATAGTATACACATTTCCCTAGTATTCTCATTTATTGTACCGTTTATATGACCCTTCGCCTAAGAATTATCCGTGTTTAAGTCACGCATAAAAAATACACGATATTCCGTTTTTTGGAAAACACATTTTTACTCGTTAATTGTTTTCTTGATCATCGTATAATACTTGTGAGTAGACTCAATAGGAAATCATTAGAAAATATAACTACTATAAACATAACCATTAGTTGCACAACCAGAGGAAGAGATGAAGATATCAAGATTCAAGACCTTAATGATCTATTCAAAAATAATACAGAAGCAGTTTCCCTAACACATTTCTGATGGAAAGCTTGAATAATTAATATAATTCAAAGAAGTTGCATGCAATTAAATTTTAGAATATATTTATTTATTAATTTATTCAGAACAACAGTCTGGCACTCAGAGGACAGTAGATGATTGCTAATTAAAAATACCACAGTAAAAGTATGAATTATGATTAGTAAACTAATCATAGTTCGTGTTCAAAGTGAACGCTACTGAAGAGTATGAACATTTATAATACGAAATATTGCCTAAATGTATATAAGTTAAAAACAAGTAATTGAAGAACGGATATCGTCATAAAAAGTTTCTGGTTTTAATGAAGTTTGTTTCTAGAAAATCTTGTATTGTGAAAAAACATAGCAATAATTATACTTAAATTAAATTCGATCCATGTAAAAAAAGCGAATACATTACACTTTTCAAAACTTAACAAACATTTACAATGGTAATTGAACCGCCGTTTCAAATACAAAAGAAAAACTGCCCATCGTAGACTTATCCCCTCAAAACTGTTCTTTAATGCGTTGTAAACGAATAGTTAAAAAATAAATACCCTGATTCACATTTATAAAAAATAACATAGGTATAGATATTATATTATATTATGCTATTCACATAAGTATTATGTGACACAAATCAACCATTGTATATCAGCTGGTAATATAAGCTTTTCAATACATTTGTGTTCGTCAAATATAATGTCCGTCACTCATGGGCGTATAGGTACTTCTTTTTACCGTGATATATTTATTAGGGCCACACATACTTAGCGCCTGCATATTGTACATAAAAAAATTTTTTTGAGTCTTATCGTTGGCACATTTACTTAACAAATCTTGATCTATTATTTTTCTTTTTGAAGCCCCATTTTCGAAATTTTGTTTAGACATAATAAATAATTATTATATATTTTATTTGATAAATTAAAACACAATTAGCAAAAAGCCACAGTCACAATAGCCAATAGGAAAAGTAAAATAAAAATAAAAACACCTGTTAAATATTAAATTATACCATAGGGCATAGAGTAAGAATAGGTAAATCATATTATTGCACTTGCTTACTTTATAGTTCATACTATTTATTAATGTTGATTTAAGAGAAAATGATATTTTAGACATTCACATTTATACGCATTGTTTAAAAATAGAACAAACCTAATTTATTACGATACAAAGATATGTATATAAACGTTGATAATATATACTTAGCTATCACTAATCAAAATATTAATTATTATCATGGTAGCTTATTTTTGTTATTCGAAAATTGATAATATTTATTAACATGTATTTATATGGGTATCGACGAGTTTACACAGAGGCCCTAAAGGAGTACACAAATATTACAAATACGCATTAATACTGTACAGCCGCCATCCAGGGCGCCAGCCGCTATTATAAAAATCTACTTTTATGTAATTATTATTTTATTTTTTATTTTTTGGGATTTTGACCTCTGAGTATAGTAATGATGGGGGCCTACTGGGAAAATCCTGATTTGCTGATGGTCCTATCCGCCCATGCCGTCACCTGCAGATTCATATTATCCTTCTCAATCCTTCACACATATAGGTATAATGTTATGCTTCTAAAAATCCTGACGTTAACATATATTGATAATTAATAATTAGTCAATAATAATTTATACTTATTTATCCATCGAAACGTCCTTCTACTATCTTAATGATACTGTCCTCACTCGTGACTCATCACCCTTGTCAATCACCCATAATGTTCCAATTTTGAATAAAAAGGTTCATTAAAAAAAAAATTTAAGCAGTGATACTATTTGAATAAATTCAAGGTGTTAAATCTTTAATTTTTACGAAAAACATGCGTAGTCATTAACATTATACATAATTAAATATTTAATGAGTTTTAAAAGGTTTTAGTTTCTATGCATTCGGGAGCCGACAGTAATTTATAAATTTACGTTCTCTTAGATAAAAGTAAATAAAACACCTAGCACCCTAACTTATCTTAAAGTATTAAGCTCATTTTTAAAGTAGCATTAATTTTTTCATACTTTGCCCTATATGTATATTTTACTATAATAGTTTTAAACTTTAAAACTAATGTTTATTTGGTAATATGCATCATCATTTAATTTTATGTAACATTTTCTCTTCTGACTTTATTTAAATTCGTAATTTCTTATATTCGTAAAAGTTTCTATACAGTTTTTCTCATAAACAAAATAACAGCCCTTGTCTTAGAAATAGTAACAAATCATTAAAAATATGTTACGTAATTAATATTGAGGCAATACGAGTAATGAGATTAGAACTTCGTTGGAAATATTTATTTTTCCGGAAAAATAGTACTAGCTCATATATTGTATCAGTAAAAAATATTTAAAAAGTAATGCGTCATGGCTGGAAAAATTACCAAGATTCCTTCTACGGCTTATGAAGGTTATTAATAATTATAAAGAGATCCTAGGAATAAGCTGACCCATACTCAACGACAAGTCTGCACACAGAACAATGATGACTGATAACTCATTTCTCGAATTTCCAAACATTTACCATTAAATTGTGTAAATCAATATTTAATAGTATATTTGATGAGTGGATAAATAAACTCTTTCTTAGGATTAAAATTCACTGAAAGTATTGGATAAATATATTAAAATTATATGTAGATATAACATGATCACAATCAATATCCTACTTTTAGAAATGTATTTTAATTCATTACGTACATTTATTAATGTAATTTTGATAATGATATTAAATGATAATAGGTAATAACATTAATAATAATATTAGTAAAATGATTTAGAATTTAGATGATAACATATTTTATATAATTAAATGTGTTGCTCACTAAAATATTATTACGATTAACAAAAAATGTACATGGTACAAAAATGTTGAGATCTAAGTGCGACATATTTGTAAGTAAAAAAAATGTTCAAACAGTCAAAAGATGAAAAAGAAACCCAAATATTAGTACTACAAACAAAAAAATAAAAACTAAATCGGTGCAGAAATCGCCCCACAAGACTGATACATGGATATTTAATGGAAAAAGGTGTCCCACCAATATGCCAATCATGCGGCACTATACTCTCACAATCAAACACATTTTCGAAGAATTTTGCAGAAAGTATAAAAACAAAGAAAGGAATTCAAGATAAGCCACCTTATTGGAACAAATCTAGGTCAAAGCCCCAGACAATAAAATTAACACAATAGAATTCTTTAAAATAATCAAAATACTATAAATTTAATATATAGCCAGCATTTAGAAGTAGGCGGAGCATAAATAATTATAATTTTAAGACCAATAAAAAAATAAAAAAATGTTAAAATTATTTAGAATAAAATAATAAATTTACATTTATTACAATAGTTTGAAAAGATATTTACATTCTAAGTTTTTTTTATACAAGAGAAATAAGGTCAAATGTATTTATATTTGAACAAAGTACCTACTCTGTCGCGTGTTTCTTAGGCATAGATGTTTTTTTAAGCTTTGGCTTATATACGAATATAGAACAACCTATAATTTAATTTTGTCAACGAACGCACGCATGTGTAAATCGCAACCTCTATGTGTACGAATATAGGTATACTGTTATTACTTATTGGTATTGGCATTATTAATAAAATAATAAATTGTTTTCGTTACTGAAATAGTGAAATGTATATTATACTATCCATCGGAACGAAGTAATAGTTATGGCTGGTAAGAGTAATAACTGTGATTGGTATAATTAGACCTCTCAACTAAATTGAAAATCATATTAAAAATAAATTATAAACATCCATATGAAAAAAAATAGATATAATTATTTGTCTCCGGGTATCTGCGTATTATGCACACGCAATCGTGATAAAACTCCATTTTATTAAAAAATGTTTACATTACTTTGAAAAAAAAACGATAGTCAGTAGTAGTTACATATATATTGACTTGTACCTAGAAATATTAACATTATATAAAATTACCATGTTATTATTGTCTCAGAAATTTACTTAACCTTTTATAACTTTTAGTTTAAACATAAAAAAAACTATGCGCCATAAATAAACTAAAACACTTAATAAACGCCACACGTTTTTGTGTAACCACCTAAAATATTTATCGTAGCACAAGTTTACTGAAAATGTATACATACGACCTAAATTTAGTTTTACTAAAATTTGTTAAAATCGTATACATACAATCAATATACATACAATCAACCTAACCGAAAGTGACTCCGCATTATATAAAAGATACGCGGTAGAGTGTAAACCAACTCTGTAGTCATAAAATCTTTCTTATTTAAAATGTAGATTCAAACACGTTTTTCCCCGAATTCTCCGAAATGACTTACGGTGCAGAGATCTTAAACCCTAAGACATCTTATATATTTATAAATACATTGCAAGTTCAAGTATGACTGAGCTGTGTAATTTCTTATACTATAACAGTCGATATACAAAAAACAAATATATTCTTAACTACATTTTATTATATTTTTTACGTGTGCATATTAGAGTACATTTTTACCGGTTTTAAATATTAAAATAGAGCATTGATGAACTCTAAACTAATAAGTAATAATATAGGAAAAAATTATAATCTAATATTGCTATTTAAAATTCTTAAAATTATACGGTCACAACGAAGAATCAGTTGTCTTCGTCGGACACGGAAATAAATCGTGTTTCGTAATTTTATTACTGGTGACCACGAGGGGATTTCGGGTATAATAAACCTATTACATAATTTAAAAAGGTCTATTTTTCGTAAAATACATGCATAGACTTTTTTTAAAATTAATGTTTCAGTTAATTACTAGTGTTCTTAATTACATTTTACATAATATTTAACATTCAGTTTAATCGACCTGAATAATTCTAAAACAAAATATAGCTGATACTGACGTTGTATAATAAAGTTTATGGAAGATAATAAAATTTAAAAGATCAACCTCTGAATTATTGGATATACAACACGGAAAACGAATTCTAAGTATTCTGAGAGTATTATGAGCTGGGAAAAACTTATAAATATAAATAAACTTGTACTTAATTATAAACTGACGGGGATTATAATATGGAGGATTTGTTTTAAAAGGAAATAGTTGATATTATAGCAATGCAAAATGTTAGTGGTTTTTGAATTGTATTTTTGCCATCACAATGAAGTGTATTTTTAAGTTATTTAAATATAAATTATATATAAAAAATGATACAATATAGTAATGGTGTTTATATTTCTATGATGTATATTGTAGTAGAATAAATCATTGGTAATCGGATTCTGTTTCAGTATTTACACAAATAATTTGTGATGATTTCATGCGATTAATTCAAAACTGAAAATAAGTCGACTGTGTGAATTATGTGAATTTTATTTTGAATATGGCCTAATGAATCTGTAAATATTTGTAAGTCAAGATAATATTTCAACTCTGTGTAAAGTTTTAGATGAATCATCATGTTTTAAATGAAGAAACATACAAAGTTAATATACAGTTTACTTAAGTTATTTAGTATCATTGTTTGTAAAAGGTTCGGTAATTTTGATTCTTCTTTTCGACCTTATGTGGTTTACGAATAAATCGAATAAATTAAAAACACACATAAAAGCTTACAATTAAATAAGAAATTTTTTTAAATTATTTAAGTACCATATTATGTAAAACAAGTCAATGGTCATGTCATCGAGGCTTTTTTCTTTAACAATAATAAAAAAAAAAAAACACTTAGTAACAATAAATTGTTTATTAATTTTAGTTATTTAATAGCTATAATAGTTCAAGACTTGGAAAAATAATACATTTTTTAAAATCGATCAGACTTCAGTACTATAATATTTTTTCCAATGTTATTAATATCTAGATTTTATGATAAATAATCATACAAGGTTATTCACCAAATCTGCTTACTCCCATTTTAAGAATTTGTAAGTGTATCTACTTTTAAGAATCATATTTTCAATTAGTTAGATTTTTAAAATCATTTAATTAGTATCTTAAGGCTAAAAAACTTATTTTTTTTCCAATTTAGAATCAACCTTATTTACCATACTATATGTTATGATAATAGCCCTTTAACATGGTTGTACACAAATATAAAAGATTTGATATTGGTTTTAATATTAATAAACTCAAACAATTTTTACAAACTATAAATACACATTAATAGGTTGATAATAATTTAACTAGTTTTCAAATCGTCACAGCTCCCATGGTTTCTAAAACTATTATCATAAATATATTGTTCATAGTACATATTATTAAATAATTCAAAAGTTATTCGTTTAAATTTTCATTTATATACGTCAAAATTTTCTAAAAAGTTATTTATTTGCAGAAAAAAGTGTGATTTTCATTTGAAGAAAACTGTTAGAATTTACCTTGAAGCCTTTTAAATCGTTTAATAATCTTATGGAATAAAATTATTGTACTTAAGTAAACTTAAAATTTCCAAAAGTCAGAATTTAAAAAAAAATTATTTGGTGAATCCCGCGTATATTAAAACATCAGGAAATAATTTTTAAGCTTTCATATTGGTGAAAAATATTATTAAAATAATAATTTTTTACTTTTCCGATTTCTATTAGGATCATTAGGTAAATAGTGTACGTGAGTTATAATAATATGTAAGACCTCTAAAAATTAATTAACAAAATGCATAATATGGCTTACAATTACAAGACTATAAGGTAGTAAGCGTATAATTTTCCTTTTCATTTAGTCAAGTCAAACAAATAGTTTTTGAGATTTCCCCCTTCTTTTATAATAAATGTCGTAGCTTTGGGGAAAATTTAGTGTCTGGGTACAAGATTTATGTCACCCAAGGGTTCAGTCATCACGACAAATGGGCTGATCCAATCCCTCTCTTTCTCTTTACCCTTAGAGAGCTAAGTTCGTTCTTCAGCCCACGTTTATTAAAGCGCCGTGTGGCCGCCGGGACCATGTCACGAAGCTAACAAAATTCCTCACATTTTATTATTATTATTATTATTATTATTCTACGCATAATACAACAAGGGTCTATCGAGAAAATTGGATTTACCAAAATGGCCATCGAACCCTTTACAGATTTACATCGGATAAGCGTAATATTATTAAAGTCACGAAGGTTAGTTTCCCACTGGCGTTTAAATTATTTTTAAATATCTGTTAGATTCAACATTGATAGTATTTTGTATTAATACTCCTAAATAAAAACAAAACTCTGACTACACTATTAATACTCACGTAATTTTATTTTAAATACCTACTTTTATCAATTAATGTTTTGAAATATAAAAGTTTGGGAAACATTAACATAGTTTAAATTAACCTTACACAAAATTGTATTAAATCTAAATGCAATGTAAAGCTATTGGCCCATTTTCCTGAGTTAAATTAGAAAAAAAAATGTATAATTATTAATAGTCATTATTATGACTCTCATATTATAACTTATATCTTATATTGTTACTCTCAACCTTTTCCACAAACATAGCTCCGAATTATTAAGTTATCAAAATTAAATCAGTTTTTAAGTTGAGTCAAATGACTAGGATATTTTAACGATATTAAACACTGGAAATTTCGATGTGCTATTGGCTTGATTTTATGTTTAGGATAAATTATTCATTTATTATGTTATAGGCATGTACCGAGATTGCCTATTCAACGCGCCGTCTTACTGTTGAACTAATTTAATAATACATTTTATTTTTACTTTAAAATAACAAAATAATGTTTAATGTGCATTATTTGTAAGTAGATGTTTAACATTTTATTTGACGAATACCTGTATTATATTTATTGGGTTATGATTTATGAACACATTTACTGTTAGGTATTGTAAATTATTAATAACTTAAGAATTTTAAGAGAATGTAAAGTGAAATTATAAATAATTTAAATGTATAGTTTTTTAAAAAACCATAAACATTTTCATATAAATTCGAATTATTGTCGAATGTAGTATCAAAATTTAGGACGTAAGATTACTTTCAGTTTGATAAAATAAGTAAGAATTATTTAGACACGAAAAATACTTCAAAACAAATATAGTAAGTGACTATTAAATATTGAAATAATATTTGTGTTCTATAAGCTGAAGATATAATCCTCATAATACAAATGTTCTTGTATTATTATAATTTCAAATAATACACTAATTAGGTATTATTGTTGTCAATGGCAAATATAAAATTCGAATTGATATTTTTATTAAAGATTTGGTTTTCACACAAGTGTGGATATTTTGTTTCATTGAAATTTACTTATTTACATACACGTTTATTATAACATTACTATTTTTTTCTTTATTAGATAAAATAGAATATTTACAATCTGTAATATTTATATACATACAATAAGTAAATTCGATAATAATAAAGGAACAACATGAATGGCGTGGGAGGGAGGCCCACCAGTGTGGATACGCTCTAGCTTGGGGAGGGAGTTTTATTTCTTTAATTAGTGCATTTCGGGATTCAGGAGATCGCGACACCTGTGTCTTTTTAGTCGACGTGGGGGTGAGAACATTACTATTTACTATACGTTTCGATATATCCTACTGAAAATTTAAAAAATAATTTTTTGCTATAATGTGTATAATGTTAATATAGCATATTAGCATGACACATGATTAGAAAGTTGTGCGATCTTAAAATAAAATCATTAGAGCTGTATACCACTATACGCAACTGTATTAATTCAAATTAAGTACATTTCCAAGGCACTTGAAAATATACCTCAAAGCACACAATTCAGTTTTAAGTAAACAAGTGTCAAATACTAAAATTGAAATAACTATAAGAGTTAAATTACATTTTATCTCTTTCTTTATTGATAGAATATTGTTTAAACAGTGGTTTGATTATTAATGTTTGGTACAATATAAAATGAGTTGCCTACATTTTATGGCAAAATCGTAAAAGTTGTTTAGGAAAAAATCGATTTTTCTCCCCCATAAAACTTTTATATTACCCCAGGTAATATACCGACAGGCAACAACCGGGTATATTCTTTCATCTATTAATTTTTTTTATACATTATACATGTAAGTATTTATATTTTCCTAAAATCAGCACCCACACCTATCATAGTATAAACTCATCGCATGCATGAATACTTCAGTTACCTACATACATTTGTAGGTACAAATATTTATAAGTATGGCCCTTACAGTCCATTGCAACTCACAAAATGTTTTTTCCTCGTACTTAATTTGGGGATTTTCAAGAAATACAAATGAACATAAAATGCGTTTTTCTTAGGTTTTTATTATTTTTTATATTAAAAATTATATATTTATGTATTTATAATCTATTGAAAAATAACTAAATTAGTTTTATGACACTATTATTTATAAATACATATTGATATTGATTTAGCCCAATAAAAGTTATAATATTTTATATATTTAGTTTTTATTAAGTTGACATTTAGGTTTGACGTTATTTTAACATTTATTACAATATTATGCAAAACCTGCGGCAGCAAACTATTCCAAAAATAATAATTAAACAGTTTCTATGCAAAACAAGATGCGTTAGGTAGAAAATTAAAAAACAGTATTTAATTGTCAATACCTTAAGTATACAATAAATATACATATAACTCGTAATTGAATTTGTCTCTAAGGGTTAGTTAGTTTTGTACGCAGTTAAGTTATGGAACACTAAAAAAATGTTTTGTGAGTATCTGTGGTTTACAGAGTATCATTAAAATTATTATTATTATGACTATTATTATTGCGATAAAATGTCTGGATGTAGAAAGGCGGTATAAGCGGCGCGTCTGGTTATAGTAAGGATAATTTTATCATATATTATATATGTATTATATGCGCATGTTCGTAATAATAATTTGTTGTATTCGTACATATAAATTATTACTTGGATAGAAAACTTAGACTTGGTATTCGAATGTTTTTCGGGACGGAACAGGGTGGAACGTGGTGTTTTCTTTTCCTCCTAGTCTGGTATCCACCACAACCCAACTTCACTACTCAGGGTTAAAACGGTTTGAGCTGTATACCTATTATATTATAAGTGAGTTGTGGGGGGTCGTGTTTAAAACAACTTTTATTTTTTTATTTCCTAGAATCAAATAACGTATTTCCATCACCGTACTTAGATTCAATAAAAAATATTTCTGTTACAAAATATTCAGTGAAGTTGTCACTAAAATATGCCTACAATTCGCCACCATTCACTTTGAAGATGCAAATATTCAGATACTAAGGCTGCAGGTGACCATGTACTTATTATTGTATAATGGAATAATATGACTGCCGCCCTCGTGTCTGGTTACTAACGAACGGATGAAAACGACCCCAACGAGCCAATCGAAGACTCCATCAGGGGAGGACCGGCCGACCGGATCACCGTTCACTCCCTCGGTCGTTCGAACAATGGTCCGGAAACGTGACCGGTCCCATAACTTTGGTATATTTATATCTATACCGGGTCGAAATAACGAGTTTCAATTAAATTATTCGATGGCTAATAATTAACGTTTAACGATCCATAAGCACGTACGCTATGTTATTATACGCAGTAAATGTGTCAAGTAGAAAATAAAGCAACGAGGAGTATAACCCTTACACAATAAAATATATTGTATAATAAATGTCAAAATCGGGTAAAAAATATAGGAATCATCTCATATAGGCCAGTTGTTGTAGGACGTGATAATATATATAATAATATATAATAATATATACGTTGTTATGTGTCATGTGTATAATTATAGATAAAGTTAAAAATTCAAACATCATCATCGATCGTATCATACGATCAATTAAAATATCATAATATGAACCTTTTCGTCCGTCGCTATTAGAATAAAATAGTTCACCTAATTATCGACTGCGGTAGGTGGTAGTTAAACCACGGTATTTTTCTTAATGATTTTTGATTGCTCGTAGTTATTTACAAACGGTTAAATTGTATCGCAAAATACGACAGACATTGTATTGATAGATATTGGATTTTTATTTGCTATTTTTCCGCGATACGAACCCACCTACCTGGAAATGACATGGAAAAACGACCACGGCTCTAAAACACCACTACAATCATTTACACATGAGACCGTGAATCACAGAAATTCGTTTAATTATAATCTAATTATGTCCAAAAAATCTTGCTCCTTTTACCACTACATCCGTCTACCATACAAATATACTTTCAGTAAGGATAAGCTAAATAATACATTCTGCATCGTTAAAATTTGATGGAAAATCAAAGATTATCATAATTATAAAAATCCTACCAATAATTTGTATAGAGATCATAAATAATTCCTATTTGATTATGAAGTACCCAAAAATCTGGAAATAATAAATAGTATAATAAAACGATATTGTATTTAACACATCATTTTTTAAATTTAGTTAAATATCTATTTCAATAGTACATTATTTAAGTTTATTATATTAGCGTTGATAATAAAAAATAAAATTTAATCATTTTAGTTTTAATTGTTCTAGTTCAATTATATATTGTATTAATTAAATAACTACGATAAAATCATTTTGAGATTTCAATTAAATTTTTTTACCGTCGATAAAGAGAATAGTCCAGATCTATAAAATAGTAAATATAATAAAATATATGATAAGATATATTGATTAAATTAAGTTAATTGGATTATAATCTATTTTATTAGTGATTTAGATGGACGAAAAATTTAATAGTATCCCTAGCTATTATGAAGCTGGCTAACATTATTAGCACGACAATAATTAATTCGTATGTCCATTGTCCATAATGTGTTGTTAAAACGTTCTAAAAGTATGTACTAACTTTGAGTCAGTTAACGGATTCTTTTTAAATATTTGCATAATGTTACTCTCAAAAAATATTAAGCACTTATAATATATACTATAGGTACCTACTAAAAGGACGAATAAAGCAATTAAAAAATAACGAGCGCAATTAAAAATTCAAATCAACGTGATAACTTTACAATATTGTAATTAAATATTTTTCCAGATAATGTTAATGTGCTTTCTAGGTACTCGTATTATTTTTCAATTTTTAACTCGTACCTTTAAACATTATTCATGACGCATAAGGTTAAGGATATAGGTAAAAACTAAAACATATTAATTCTATTGGCGTTGTTATAGGATATTATAAATAACATCCATAAAAATAGAATGAAAAATCCCAACGACTAATATTTTGTATATAATTTCAAAATTGGCATCATACCATCTATCAGTGTCGTGTTCAGTACGAATATCGTTATGTCATATATTTGTTTAATTAAAAAAATAATAAACTGTAAGTGAAAACGCGTGGGCATTGAAAATAATACTATATGATATTGAGATAGGTATACACATTACACAATACACATAATATAAACGTGCAGCAGAGATTTTATGTTCCCAAATTCAATATTTTAATGTAAACAATGAATACAAGAATAAATTTTTTTCATGTGTTTTAAAAATAAAAATAAATTTTTTTAAATAAAATTTAGACAAAACTCACCCCAGACAGAAGTAATTGCGCTTACGTAACAGGTACGGCCGTCGGGCGCGAATCGGGGGGTGGTCCGGCGGCGGTGGTGAAAGTGGTCGGCTGCGGCGATGGTGGTCGTCAGACGCGATCAGACCCGTCACTACTACTACAATTGTTGTACTATACTACAACTTACTGCCGCCGACGCCGCCGCTGTCGTCCGACCACCACTAAAAACCCCACCGCGACCGTGGGGGGGGGGGGAATGGGGCAGGCACAGCGGCCGTCGTCTGGTGCGACGGGTGTCGGCGCTTGCGCGCCAAAATTGCGTCGCGGGCCCTCCTGTTGCACTCCCGCGGGGACGGTTTTTGAATCTCGCGGGCCTTTGCGGGGCCACCGCCGTTGACGCTGCCACCGCCGCCGCATTCGTGCCGATCGCCTTACGCGTGCGTGTTGGGCCGCTCGGCGCATGCGCGGCCGCGTTCAATACATCGCTTGGGCGGGGGGGGGGGGTGAGGGGAAGGCGATATAGGCGGCGGTGGACGGACCGATCCACCGTGGACGAGGTGAGCGCGATGGTGAGTGGAGAGTTTGGTGCGACGTGTGTGTGTTTTAGAAAATCCGCGGCAGCGGCACCACACGAGGCGCGCTCAGTCCAGACACGCGGGCGCGTCTGCAGCAGGACGCCGACCGGTTTTTCCGAGACGCGACTGTTGCTGCACCGTGCCGTCCGACGGACAGACTTTCGGACGACCTTGCTCCTCTCCCCCCTCCCCTTCCAACGGTCCAGACGTTAAATTTCAGAATTCCGATATCACGCACTTACGGACCTGATTTTACGATTGAATCCGCAACCGATTATCATATTATCTTTCAAATAAAATATTATTTTTTGTTCGTATGTTGGTGTGAACTTTTTCCTAACCTATCAATTATAAATATTGTAATATAATCTGAACAATATTGATTAATGAACTAAGTTATTATATTTTTATTCTTATGTTATGTATCTTAAATGCATTTAAATACACGGCCTACTTCTTCCCGTTCACTTGCTACTAGTAGTGGGAGAATCTAGAAGTGATCGATGTGGTGGGATGGACCATTAAAATATAAAAATATAAATACATAGAAGTCATACTATGTGAGTACAAAATAAATGGACAGTCGATACTTTAAAAAGTGATAATCCGTAAACATAATAATAAAAAACATAGTAATAAATAATAATACTAAGTATTGTAATCACTGTTAGAGACTTGTAATATGTTGGATAAGTCAAGTCCTATATTATATGTGAATACTGCGACTGGTACGTAACCGCTATAAGAGATTGATTTAAATGTCAAGAGGTTGATTTTGATTTCGTAAGGTCTATGGAGTTATCTAGAGGAGTGTGGGGCATAGCAAACATTTTTTCAAAATGTTCACTCTAGTGCTCCAGCCCATCAGTTCCCAACCTTTTTATATCTGTATACCACTTACACAGCTTGCAAATTTTTATGTTCCACTTGGCCAAACAACCTTTTTTTGCCTTATCAAAATCGTTTATGTTATTTTACATGCATAGAATTTTATTTTATTAGGAACTACAAAATTATGACAATACAAACATTTAATGCATAAAATATAATAAATATGTACAATTAATATTTAAATTATTTTAATATCAAATAATAACCAAATAATTTTTAATGTGTATAGTGTAAACTGATTAATTGTATTTTTTTTATAAAGGGAGATTTTCTTCGATTACCACCATGAGTTCTCTACATACCACATGTGGTACGCGTACCACAGCATAAGAAACGCTGCTCTAGCCTATACGCGCATTGGACCGTTTGAAAATTATGCACAGACAATTCCGATTTCACGCTGTGACCCCCGGGTTGCACATATGTTTTGTTGTTCGTCGTCAAGGGGTAAGTAATCTTGGAATCTTAGATTTTACTTAATATTCTAAATCATATCACTTGCAAGAGTATTAGGAGGATTACGAGTTAAATTGAATGCGAGCTATTATTATTGTATACATCAGATATATTTTTTTTATTATTTTAGAACAAACAAGAATATCTTATAATATATATATAATATGTCATAACAATCAATAAAATAGGTAATATTAGGAAAGGGGGGGGGGGTCCAATTACTCTATTCAAATTCTAGGTGGTTTTTGTTTATTGTGTACAATATCAAACATATTAATTTAAAGGTATATTATGTATTATACAATATCATACTATAATCAGTGTGCTCAGATTTTAATTTTGTGCGAATTTATTATTTGTTGTTAGAACGCGAAATCACTTTTTTAAATTATTCATGTGATATTACTTTTATGTAAGTACCTAACAGAAAATAAAATCTTAACCACTTTTTAAATCGTTTTATCAATTTTTAAAACGAAATAAAATAATAATTACACTTAAAATAACTTTCATTTTTCATATTTATAACGTGAGCTAATTTTATTATTTATTTTCATACAGAAATCATTAATCAACATTTTATAAATTAACATGAAATTTAAAATGCGAGTGGTCTTAAGACTTCTACAACTACAAATATAATTCTACATGATACATTTTTGTCTAATAATTAAAACTTTTGAAGTAAACACTTATTCCATAATTATATGTGATCATCACAAACAATTTACTTAAAATTTAATATGATATATCATGACATCAAATTATTTTAAAATAAACGTTTTATTGTAAATACGATAACATAAATGCAAATTATTTGTATTCACATACTATAGTGTAGGTAATTACTTCTGTCTTGCTATGTGTCGAATTTGAAATTACTTAAAAAATATTTTAATGTGGTATGGATTATAATGCAACGTAACATAATACAATAATATTAATGACTTAAGAAGACGGTAGAAATTTGAATTTATAAATGTAACTTTCATTCTTTATTTGTATTTGATAAAAGTTAAAGTAAAAAAGATTTGTTATATAGCTGTTCAAACGAAAAAAAAACATACTACATATGACTATAAAAATATGAACTAGTAAATTAAATTGTATAGGAATTTATTACAAGTTTTCATCAAATGCAGAAAATCATTAAAATTGATAATATTAAATCTACTGCTAGTACCATAAAAAAATGGGTGAAATAAAATCTAATTACGTGTTAAATTTAATAATAAAAGTTTTTATATATTATATATAAATGATACACGTCTAACGTCTTATAATATTGTTATTTTGTAACAACTAGAACTCGGATTTTGTCAGTATACTTATTTAGTTTTGTTAAGAATCTAAATTATATCTTTTCAAATAAACCATATTAATTTTATTATTTAGATCGTTGTTAACATTTATGACCAGAAGAATAAAAAGTTTAAATGTTTTGAATAATTTTTTAATTAAATTGTGACAAATAAACTCTGGTACTTAAAGAAATTAAAAAAAAAAATGTTCAGTAACAGAACTGCATCAGAGAGTTTCTGATAATATTTCATAGTAAATTCTATGTATATATAATGTTATTATGTTGATCATTAATGCGTTTATCTGTTTATGTTTTTGTTTAATAATAATTATATTTTAATTGTTTGAAAAAAAATGTTCTTGAATAAATTTTAAATCTTCAGAGGAACGATGAATGTATTAATTTTATAATGCTGTTAATTTTTTCTCTTCGTTATCGCATTTTCGGGAAATGCTTTGATTTTCAACTTTAGGGGTTGTTTTTGGTAATGAATTGGATCTAAATAGAATATAGGGAATCTAAAGTAAAAATATTACAGTACGTTTCTTTATAAGCAAACACAGAAAAAAATGCAGAAAAACGTGAATTTCTGCGCAAAACCTGCTTTTGATGAAATCGATATTGTTTTTTTGTTAGTGTAACTAAAAAACGAATAACAGTACTTAATAAATAGTTAATTTTGTAAATAACCTTGGGATGGATACTAGATAATATTAATTGTTATAGTGAAGTTACCTTAATTCTATATTCAATTTTATAAAATAACGTTAAACTGCAAACAACAAACATTCAAACTAACCAGTTATGAGAGGACAATTACAGCTGTATGTTTTTTTTAGTCCTCTAAGAATTTTCAGATAGTTATTTTACAAAACTAAATTAGGTTTATTTGGAAAATTATGATTATCCAACCGATCTATATGTCAACATTTTATGAATGTTTTGTAATGGTAAAAATATAATTTTTCATTTTATTTGTCGTGATAATTTCTACCTATCGAGTTACTTGTTTAGGATTGAAGTGACATGGAGTAGTCTATAAATAATATATACTTATATTATAATTTATCGTTTTAAAAATCAATTTATAAATGTTATTATCATATTATACACTATGTAAAGGCTGTCAGCCAATGGCCTGGGCACCAAATCTCATATTTAAAAAATGACCAATTTAAATAGTCGGACTGCAAGAGAGCCCAATTCGTATTGTTTGAAGGTGATGACCACACAGCGAACCACAAAAGACAATGCCACATAAATGGAAATTTTCTTTGTGGCATGACTCACTTGTATTTGCTCATGTAGATAAAGTAAATCCACATAATGTAATTTCTAAACCTTATACAAATATGTTTACCATCGTCAGTTCTGGAACCTACAACATCAATATTGATGAACCAAATACCTAATACATATCTCAGTTTTTAACCATCATAGACCATATTTTGTGAAAACATTCAAAACCTGTGTCTTAAAAAAAATCATAATTTAGTATATTTGCTCTATAACGTGATGTTGTAACTTGTAATATTATAATACAAGATCGTTGTATTGAGTGTGTCATATAGAGTTGATGGGAGTACACGTCATTTGGGAGTCACCTTTTCGAGTCAATATTATTAAACCTAAATTACATTTCGACGAGTGTAAATCTGACAAAAATTTTAGCGCATGTCAATACGGTGCGTTTTTATTTTTTATTTTATTATTAACCCCATTAATGTGTTGGAAACTTTCGATTACATCACTTCTGTCTTTGTTGCCGTTCATATCGTTAGTTAATGTGTAACGCGCCATCGCATCACAGAAATATCATAATACACATTTCACAATATTGTCACCTTAAACCTTTATTAAATAATATAACGTCTGATAGTGAGTATTTATCATGAGAGACTTACGAAGCTAAAGAATAAAAATATCATTGGAGCAAGTAAAAAGTCAACGAGGTATACCGATGTACTTTTTTTAATTTATTTCTTTAGAAGCAACATCATTGAAATATTCATAGATGTTTTAAAAAGAGATCACAGCAGCTTAACTGAAATGTTAAAGGAACAATTATTACTTGCCAGATACAAAACAAAAGAAGAAATATAAAGATTTGCTAAACAGAATTCTTTACATAATGTTGTTGGTAATATACAAAACATCTCAACCGATGAAGAATTACGTTATACGGTATTTATCACGATCGAATAAACAAAAACCATGTAAAATATTTCACCTAATATTTTGTATTTTTAATAAAATAACAATATTAAAATACAATTTGAATTGAATGCGTTGATATTAGTGCGTCCAAATCATACAACTTACTTTAGCTTAACGTGTCTACCATTATTTTTAAAATGGATGTAAAATATTATGTGTTACACTGCATCCTTATGGTAGCATCTCAGAAAAAACTGAGTGATAAAATTTTAGATTTATTATCACTATGGGGACTATTATTATTTTAAAATTAATAGCACAACTTTGCTACTACGTTTTAAAATAACATGTTGGTTTTAACTTTTAAGAGTGATAAAAATAATATTTATTATTATAAATCATAACTCTTAATAAATTACGACGGGGTAAATAATTACACTCCCCAAACAAAATGTAATATAGTTTACAATTTGAAAATTGACTGCACATGTTTATGTTTATACATAAAAAAAAAAATGAAGTACTTATTGATTAGCGATTTACCAAAAAAAAAAAATGCTGAATACGTCATGTTTTCATGATCAGAAGGTAGTAGTAGTGGGTAATTTGTATGCTGAATTAACTATGAATTTCTTTATTAGTTTGCAGTGATGTTTTATAAATTATAAATATATGCATTATTAACTTCTTGACACAATATTAAGTTGACCAGAATTTACTATCGAACTTTTGAATGGATGTTAGGTACCTTAATAACTCCTTTAACGTTCCAAGCGGAAACCTCAGGTATTTGTTAAACAGTATACGTACAGGCTCACTCGTCTGTTATTTATTTATTTTTTTATCAAAATCTTAAATATTTTATACAAGCCTTTTGAATTTATAGATGTTGTCAATCGGACTCATTCCTATACATTTTAAATTCAAAAAGGTAGAAAAAAAACTTTTTACTGCACGCTTCGATCTGTAAATAGTAGTGGCTTGTCATAATGGTTAAATCTTTGTTGTAAATTATAATATAAGACTTTTGATTTTGTGTATCGGTGTAATTAGCTATCGTTCTCATGTAACTCAACCACTGACCAGTTGGCTAGCTATTGTTATAATAGGTAGGTACCCTATCCAACCACAAATACTCATCATTCATATAGCCCCTTTCATAATATTACACAGCTCCATGTGTACCACTCACTCCAGCGGTTTTTTATTATATTATATCATAAATAACTATAATAGGCATAAAATACAGGCATTCCCATGAAGGTAGTTAGGGTTTATACACCCCCCTTCCCCTCATGGACCCATAATCCCCTGTATTTGTGTCTTTGGTGCCTACGATAAGCCTACGATTAATTTAAATGTATAATTACTTATAGCACCTCTCCCCCCCATTTTAATTTCTTGAGAACGCCACTGAATACATGTGTATACCGAGTGTAAACGATTTTTATGCTACTTCACCAATTTGTTAAGACTGATAAAAATGTCGAAGGTATATATAATAATATGCAAAATATATCAATCAAGTACAGCTAAAGTATCGACACGAATCAATTAAGTTCAATCACGTATTATTATTATTATTATTTACTACCGTAACCGTTTAGTGATTAATACCAATAATATTATAATTATCCTGCATAACCATACGCTGGTCGTCGATTAGCAAAAACGATTTTGTGTCGTTAAGCCGAACGCGTGCGAGCTCATTCGGGTCGCTCAAAAACTTGACGTGTGATTACTTTGATTATCGAGAGCAAAATATAATTTCACCCCATGTGTTCGAATCGTTTGGTACTTCGTTGTCCACCTATCATACCATGAGATGATTATCTACCTATCTACCTACTATAATATTACAATATCGTCACACAAACTCGCATCGACCTTCCAGAGTATATTCGTTGCACACTTTTTAAGCGACTATTTCATTTGTTTAGTACCATAATAGACGGTCAATTTTCTGTCGTCTCGTGAAGTAGTTTACTGTACGTAGGCACATTGTTTATATTTAAATGAATTTCAACCGTAAAATATCGAACGGCAATGTAACCAAAAGACGACCACATTAGTCCATACCAGCTAGAAACTGCTACGATATGGTTCGATATTATAATATTAAGCATCTTAAATTCAGCCCTTATTATTGTAGGGGCGCAGTATAAATACTATTTATAAAAACTCTTAATAATATTTTTTCCCTCGTGGCCTCCATACACCACAATGACTGACTAATACATAGAAAGTCTAATGATATACTATTACGCAGTTCGAAAGCATTATTAATGTTTTTCTAAATAGGGGTTGAATTCGTATACAATATATAAAAGCAATCAAAAGTTGAAAACTATAAATTGAGTACCTATATACCGTAATGCTATCATTTAAACAAGAGTATTACTATCGGCTACTTGTTTTATAATATTATTGACTTTACTTTTGGACAATCGATGTGCATCAGTGTGTTGTTAACCATTTCATCGGGCTGCAGTACCTATACCGTTATTTACTTCGAGCGCATACAATAATAATAGCCCACCGGGATACCGAGGGTTTCCCAGCGGGCCTTACTTACATTACTTACATAATATACAGACTTTTGCCGCTAAGTTTTGTGGGACAATATCAATATAGGCTTACATTTATACTCGCCGTAATACGAGGTATCAATAATAAATGGACCCATCCCTAAGTAACTATTGTCCACACTCCGCGGGTAGGTCCTTACTTTTGATTGGAAATAAAAAACAAACACTCGACGAAACTTACACACAGTTTGTAATCAATAATTAAGGAATTACTACTCGCAGTGTATCGCTTTTATCAACGCCATACAAGACGGCTGTAAAATATAGTTTTATTTAATTTCATGACCTACTTAGGTACTACACTATAATGATTTCCACACTGATTTTCCGAGTAACCGATATGAGTGTATGGATTTATTTAACTGGTGTTTTCAAAGTTTAATTTGTTGTTGTTCGTGTGAAACAATTTATAATACTAATTTATATTTGAAGTCATTTTTATGAAAAATATGATTTGGTTCAATCGTTGTGAATATATTCTTATATCCAAATAGTTAAACTTACTAAAAATATACATAAAATTGTTTTTTATGTTATGTTTATTTGTCACTTTGTTTACTTAAATTTAAATAATTGTGTACTTTTAGCTTTAATATGAGAGTTTAATATACAAAGACGTACTTATATAAATATCAAACTAAAAAAAACTAAAGGTCAAAATATAACATAGGGCAAATTATATACTTTATTAATTTATATTTTAATTTGAGTTGTACTATATAAAATATCACAATTGTAATGTGCTCAAAATATACATTAACACGTAAATACTATTAAAAACATGGTAAATAGTAAATAGTAAATACCCTAGATAATATTCTTACCTTTAAATTTGATACTTGCCACTAGGTCAATATTCAATCCACTCTAATATTCAAGCTAAAAATTAGACATATTTGAATAAACCGCGATGAGCTAGAATCTGGTGACAAAGTTATCCATGATAAATAATTGACATTTCAATGCATTGACAGGACACTTCATTATACATAGTTTACATATTAGAGTTTACCATAAGTCTATAGATCGGGGAACGTCGAACAAATAATCAAGCATATAAAAACAATTATGCTATTATTATTTTATAATGTTGATATTCATAATATAAACAAACGATAAATTAAAACACAACCACGATAACCAGTTTGCGGTAATCGATGACATTATAAAGTGATTGCACAAAAACGATGATTAAAATAATGCAAAAATATGTACTGTGAAATGGCAGCTCATGTGCACAGCAAACAACTAGTCAATTCTGAAAATACAATAATAGTTTAATGGTACAAAAAAATTGACAGATAGACATGTACAGAGTAATTATCAAAGCAAGATCACTCACAATTTTTTTTCTTTTTATGATGAATTCTTGAATTTTTAAATTTACCCAAAGCCCATTTTTTCAAAGTCTTGAATTTTCTGTACTACTTAAGAAGTGTCCTGTGGTGATACAAACTTCTGATTTTCAAATTAGAATCATCCAACCGTAGATTCCAACCTTTTACTGAGTCTCTAAAAATGGGTTTACAAAAGTATAAAATAGGTGTAATATCGAATATAGGGCCATTTTTACAAACTTGTTGATGGATTAATATAATAATTACTATTTTCAAATCACCATAGCTCTCATAATACCTACCTACAAACCCAATGCCATAGACTTATAATAATTATCAATCAGTTAATTAATTCAAAAACAGCTCGTTCGAATATTGATTTTGATACGACATCATTTTCTGGAAAATTATCTGATAAATAATTTACCGTAGAAAAGAGAGTTCTCATTTGAAAAAAAGAAGTTTGTCCATTCACATCATTCTTCTTAAATAGTATAAAAAAACTCAAAAGTTTGAAAATATAATATTTAGTCACGTATATTTAAAAGTTTCAAAAATCAGATTTTGAATAAATACATTATTGATGAAAAAAGGAGGTGACCATACTTGGTGAATCACCCTGTATCATCTATAATATATTATTACTATGACATTTAAATTTGTAAAATAAATATTTTACTAAATTAATTACTTAAATTATTTGTGAGTGGTATTCTGTGGGTAGACTTTGTTTCATTGTTTTCTATGACTTCACTACTGCAAGCGTTTACCTATATTAAATATTAATGGTTACAAATTAATTATTGGGTTGGGGTGCGGCAAAACTGTCAAATTTAAACAGAATACAAAGATTGCAATCGATCATCTTACGCATGATAACTAAGGCCCCTTTTTATGTACCCATCCACACACTCCACACAGGCCTACACATTAAAACTGTGTCAGAAATTCGTCTATTGTACATAAACGCTATCGTTTACGACTAGAGCAGCGGTTCCCAAACTTTTACGACCACGGCACCCTTAAAAAATTGTTTGTGTTTCGCGGAACCCTAATGCCTAATCCAACTCAACTATAATTTTTATAAATTAAAAAAGAAAAATCAATTCCTTAAACTCTCAAGTCCAAATAATATTTTAATGATACTGTTAATGACTTTTCATTATTAAACTTAATTTTAAAAAAAATTTTCAATCAAAAATTTTTTAAACAACAAACATTAAATAAACATAATTTTCTCAATAATCTCTTACATCTAACTGAACCCTTGACATTGTTCCACGGAACCCTAAGGTTCCGCGGAACACACTTTGGGAAACGCTGGACTAGAGAACCACCCCAACCCACTAATCTCAGCCCTTAATACAGAAACAATACCCGGGAATCCCCAAAGAAGATTTAAGAGAAGATGGTGCCTTGACTTAAACTCTTAATCGCAAAAAAATAGTATAGGAAAAAAAAAATCTAACAATTACTAAATCAATGTAAAGTGTAGCCGCTGATTTGCTTCTTTTATCACGCAATTCATGTCATACTTAGTCTAACTGATATTCTTACTGTAAAAAATTAATTTACAGATTGTATATAATATACTCATTTACTCATTTAAAATAAAAAAAAAAAAAATATTTTGTCGTAATATTATGGCCAATCGCATAAATGTATAAATATTACATACACTAAACGCCGTGTTACATTTAAAATATTAATAGGTGACAAACATGCTAAATCTAAAATTATTATATGTACCTATAATTTTAATATAGGTAAATATATTTTAGGGCTGGATGTACATGTTTTTATAGCTGACCGATTTTTCGAAAGGTTTTTGTTGTCACGGTTACTTATTAACAAAAACATATTAATGATTCAAGATTTTCCTCGTATAGAGGTAAAATATCGAGTAACTTGCTAATTGCTATGGTATTTTTTTTTAACAATATTATAAACTTTTTCTCCTTAATTATAACAGCTTTATCAACCATTCAATGACAGTTTTATATATTGCCTATTTTTTTTTGAAATGAACAATTGGTCAAAGGCGTGAGATACTGTCTTGGTACACTTGTAAACAATGACCAACATCAATTGAACTAGTGTAGCACTTATAATATAACGTAACTCTCATGGCTATAATAATCCCTTGGATTGTATTACCAGAAAATGAATTAAAAAACTTTGATTTGTTTTATTCATGATATTTACATTTAATAAAGCAAATTTCCTTAATAATATATTATTGAAATCTTTTTAACTCTATAGGTTGTTATTTACTCATTTGTAGTTATTAAATTACTTTTCATACAATTATTTAAAATTACGTAGTGTATTTTATTATATATTATTAATACCTTTTTATGTATAGTTAAGTTCAGAGTTGGGCACAATTTTATCTTGATAGTTATTCGAATAAATATTTTTGAAAATCATTTAAATACATTTTTATTCGAATAATTGTGAAAAATTCATTTGAATACAATTTTATTTAAATCATCTAAATAAAAAAATATTCGATCACTGCCCTACTCTGGACTTAAGTTTTACTATTGTAAATTTATCTATACTGTACTTGATCTTTATAATATATAATTATAATAATAAATATTATATTAAATATTATAATAAATAATAATTATATTAATAATGCTACACAAAATATTATATAGACAGGTTCTCCCGTTCGCCGTGGGAGTAACATTTTCCGAGTACAGGTCTTAATGTTTTTTTTTGACGAGACGAAATTAAAAAGTTGAATCAGTGGTGCAACTATACAATGCATATTACCGTGTTATTTTTTTATCATCCCTTATTTTTTGTTGCATATCCGTGATTATACGTTCGTATTCTCATGACTGTGGGTGTAGGCCTGGAGGTAAAGTGACAACAAACAGAACACATTATATTATTTTATTTTATATTATAGAATTTAAATAATATAAAACAGAGTTTAAGACAAAATATTTTTTCTTAAGAAATCCGCCAACTGATTTTAAATCTTTTATATAATCAATTTCATCAACGGCGTCTTACTAAAAATGTTACGCAATTGAAAATAATTTTTGTTCTGTAATAAAAACATAGAATACCCACCCAAGCATGTAAATCAATTTTTTTAACACTGGGTTAACAAAAGTCCATAGGTTACACATACCATTAGCTTACAATAATGATTAATAATTAATTATTATATTAGCAAACAAACGTCGAAAACTACTACGTAATGTCTGTCGTTCAAAACAACAATAGGCGATTGTCCAAGAAATGTGGCGTACGTGAAAAATAGTATAAAAGGATAGCATTACATATTGTATACTTGCATCATATTATATTCTACAGAAAAACATACATATCATTTACCCGATGATGTCTGTCAAACATAGAATAAAAATTTATTTAATTATTTTAGAACAGTAAAAAAAAAAAATTAACATCTTAAACTATTTTTTTAAATTATTTTTTGATATGAAATAACTGATTCAATAGAATTTGTATAGCATTATGTTTTTCGTTGATAATATTCCCTTCTGTAATTTATAGTTGTAGGTTTTCTTAAATGTTTTAGTTTTTGAAATAATTGAAAAACAAATTTAAAACCATAATTTAACGCTGTCGCGCATGGGCACGGGATTGAGTAGGCACTAAGTCAAATAATCCTCAGAATTATTTTTTCTTAACAATTAAAAAAATGAGAGGGGTTACTCATTTTAAATTTCTTAAATCATTTTTTTTTATCACCCTAATATATTATGTATAATGTATATGATATAAATTTATGAGCAACCGTCATAACTCATAAGTAATAAAGCTTAAACGTATCGTTATTTCTATACGTTTTTATTATATATTTTAATTTTGAACAAATATTTTAAGTTCGTATATTATATTATATTATATTATATAGAGTGATCTTTTTAACAGTAAACACTCATTATTTTAAAAATAATTGTTAATATTGTTCATATTTTTGTTTGCTAAGCCATAAAAAACAGCATTTTAGGTTTTTACTTTTTGAACGACAAATTAGTACTAATAAATAAATTGTAAGTTTAAATTTTTAGAACAGAACATATTTATTATGTTTTTGATAACTGAACTTTCATAAAGTTGATGTGTTAGCTAAGTTTGTTGTAATCATACTTAAAGTTAAATATGCCAACTATAATTTTACTGGGTGAACCTGTGCTGATCCACTCTGTTACCCCAAAAAACTCTACATATTAAACAAATAAGTACTCTTAACTAAACTACTAGATTAAGACTTGATTCTTTGTATCAAAATTCTTGGAAAATTAATTTTCTCTGAAATATGAAATTATTAAGGGAATGTTGTTATGAGTTATAGTCCAAAATAGCGAAACCTTTAAACACTTTCTAGAAAGGTAATATGGTACAAGGCAAACATTTTAACTTGGTCTTATTGAATTTTAACTTACAGTTGATACATTTTCAATTGATGTAGAAATCCAAAAATATGAATTTGGAGAGTAATGGATTTTAATAAAAAATTATTTTCTTAAAATTCAAATTTTAACCTGACCACAATTGGATAAAAAAAATGATGATGTGTATATCTGTCTCGTGGTTTGCGTGGTTCCTAAGAAATAAACATATTTGATTCTTAAATGTTTTGTTATCAAAAATAATATTTGTGAATATTTGAAGAGGAAAATTCGGTCATGATTTTTGTGTTTTATGCTTGTACACATCACAAAAAATATAATATTTTACCTTTACTGACTACCTACAGTGAAAAATAAAAATGAAAAGGTACACCGGTTATATAATTCAAGAGATGAAAAAAACAGTTTACAAAACCAAAAAAAAAATGCTAAATGTATAATAATAATAATGTTTACACAAAATTAAAACATGTAGAGTATAGTGTATTTTTATGTGTATACGAAAGAAATACAAATTTACAAAGATTTGAATAACATTATTTTTGTTCTTCAACTAGTATTTTTATATTATCATGTACCTATTCATGTAACTTACTTTAAAATATGTATACTGTATGGTTATAGAATTATAATTATAATTTATCTGATTTATGGTCAAAACGACTATAAATAATATTTAGAAATAATAATTAATTAACGGGAGGAACAATTTTAAAGTTTGGAAAATTATCCTATAAATGAATGTAATGCGATTAAAAATATTGAAGGAAACTGGCCGCTTTTGATTATTAATTAATCCCCAAGTCATAATTGCCTGCACATACATACTTACTGAGATGTTATAACTAAGCTAATAAGTAATATCTCTAATTAATAATGGTTATTGGGTTGTTTTATTGCAGTTACCAAACACAATCTAAACAGCAGGGCAATTTCAAATTTCAATAATAAAAATGGGAGTATCGAAAACCCTTATTTTTTTCAGTTACCTGGCTCACAAATGGCGCATAAATTATGAAGATACTAATTTATTTCCAAACTGGGGTTTCTAATCAACTATAAACCAATCTCCAGAACAAATTTTTTGTATGCTAATCTACCTTATTATTATTATGACTTGACTTGTATTATTATAAATTTAAAAAAAATTTTTTTTCTGTTTGTCATCATCTTTTAAGGCAGTAAAATTACTTCGATTTTCCATTTCAGTTTTTTTCGGGTAGAAAAGTGAATCTAGTTGGTACTTTGGGGGTGTTAAAATTACGATAGATAATATAGTATGTGATATCTTTTATAGAGTGTCTATTATAAGAGGCAGGGAGTACCTCTTTCTTAATAACTTTATTGTAATAGTCAAAAAATGTATCATTTATCAATAAACTTGCACATTTATATTTTTAACATAAATATGTTTTTAGACTAGATACACGTTTTTGTTTATCTGACCCATTTTTCGTTAATTTTTCGTTGGCATGGTCTCGTACTTACTAAAACATATTTACAGTTTATACATTTTCCTTGTAGAGTAGCGAACTATTTCCTAATCTGTTCAACTGAAAATGTCTTCTCTTTTGTAATTTGTTTGTCTATTGACAGATACTTAGATATAGCATCACAAACTTGGTTCTTTTCTATATTTAATTGTATAACTAAAGTCTATTAATTTAATCTTTAGATTCTTGTTGAACAATTTTTGATATTTTCCATGTTAGCTTTAAGTGGTGCGTCTGTTCAAATTTCAACCTGTTGTTCATAAGTTTGGAATTCTTCGATGTCATACTGAATATTTACTTTACTTATAGATTTAGTTCTATCGCACTTTCATTTTCTTCCGTTCGTTTTAAACGTCTTGAGACACGGTGTAGTATTCTATTTTCAGGGTTAGGTAAGTGTCCCCGCTACTTCAATCATACTTTCATCCGTCGTTATAATAATATTCATATTTGTTTCTTCAGTAATGCGGGATGCTATTTTATTGTTGGTTTACATTTAAAAAAATAATTATGCATTCCTAAAATAATTACAAACGTTTCTTCTTGTTTTTGGAAAACGTTAAACGGAATTTTAACTTATCGGATCTGCTTTTATGCCTGTTGGTTCACAAATTTCCCCAACATTTTAAGTTAAAAATATCTGAATTCGTATATTGAAGATTTTAGCTGGAATACTACTATTTATATATCTGTTTTAATAATATTAAGGTTAGTCTAACCTTAGTCTCGAACTATTAAAATACTTGGCGTAAAACAGATGTATAAAAGTCTATAGCTCTTTCGCTCCCCTCTACTTCAGGGTTTTCAACCCACCACGAATCGTCAAAATTATATTTGAAGAGTATCTTAAAAACTCCTTCGTAAATACTTAGTCTTCCTCATTGTCTACTGATATACAACAAAAAAGGAATAAACTCATATTGGTAAAAACGATTTTTTCATTAATTTTAGTGTGCATTGAAGATATGATATTTAGGTATTTAGATACATATTTTATCAATCATATTTGTACCAACTAGCTTCTATTATACATCAGATATTTATTGGATACTAAACTAAACAAAATAACCACGTGAGACCTTATTATACTCGTATACATAGTGCGTAGGTACCTATGATCTCTGTTCGGTTGTAAAAATACAAGTAACGATAACAGCTTATTGATTTGGAGACTTTCATAAAATATGTATTATAACACTCTAATTATTATTATGATGTCCGGTTTGCATTGTATATTATTCATCACGTTTATTATTCATCGTTCCGCAAAGGCGCAAACTAAAAACTCATTGTCGGGATATTGTGTTGTGATTTACGAAGATAGAACGGACGTGCGTGGAATAATGAATGGGAAATAATGAACATTTTATTTAATTATTTATTTATTAATTAACTCGCTTACACATAAAGTATGTATATGTATACACATATATTTACATAATTTATTTATTAAATATTAGAAATTTAATTTTAAGAGTATTATTTGATTGCAGTTTTATTGAATTATAGGGCTGGCTGTTAATAGTTTTTATCGAACTTTAATACCACGCCAAAACAAGGTATTTCACCTATTGAAAAAGAATGTACTCACGCATATTATATTATATTATTCAGGTATACATACCCGGTATAAATGGTAGTGTTATTTCAGCCGTGCTCGGATCACAAATTGTTTTTTATTGGTTCGTACATGATTGGCCTTACATTCCTCTTGTCCATCGCAAATGGGGTAGGTATTTGCATCTATTATTGGTGTGTAGTATATATAACATATATACATATATGTGGTAGAAAAGTCGTAAGTAGGTTGTATTGACTCATATAATATTATATCGTTTTGAAGGTTTTTTTTTATATACAATTCAATAAACTAATGTGGCATAAAATTCCTATTCAAACTTAAGTAGGTACCTACGTAGAATTACGAGGTTCAGTGGTTAATTTATAACTATGTATAGTCATTAGGTATTTTTTTTATTTATTATTATAAACACATATAAAAAGAGAAGCTCATCGGATTTTTTTACTTTAATTGACGTACTATTATTTGATTTAATTTTTTTTTTTTGCTCAACGTTAATATTATGACGCCTTTAAAGAGATTCTAAATTATTTCATCCATTCAATATTATTACCTACCCATATATTATTATAATACAGTGCATCATATATTTTATGTGATGGCTCTGTGCCAGTGTATTATAGCTCAAACGGACACCTATTGGAGGCTTGCAATAATACCATATCCCCTGAGTATCCACTATCCACGTTTTATGTAGGTAAATTTAATTTATTGATTTATGTATGCGTAATAGGCGTACAGTGTATACGTAAATATTGATTGTTTTAAAATTTGAATATTGTTTTTTTCGAGCTGTTAGATATATTTCAGTCAATAATGATTTTAATTTTTAGCATAAAGTTGTGTACTTAGTGAGTAATATTATATACATAAATAGAATCGTTACTAAATCGAATGGGAATTGGACATAGGCGAGACTTACGCACAAATACCTAATGGCCAATTAAAAAGCACCCACATGCATAGTCTGAGGTGTCAAACTGACTGTGAATCATACTATCACTAAATGCCTAAAAAACGAGTGAGATCGACAAAATATTGGAGTAGATCTGATCCTTGATACTGCACTGGGACCAGAAACCGAGGACAAAACCAAGATTATGGCCTTCTTAAAATCAACTTAAAATCAACTAACTTGTATAAAGCAATATTAAAAAGACAAAAACCTATTATAAAATTAGCTCTTAGTTACTATTAGAACTATAGTATATTTATAAATAATTATAAATCACTTAACTATGATTAATGGTTACAGATGTCGGGCTTATGATTTGATATCAATAAAAAAATAATACTTCTATCGCGTAGCCTAGTGTTATTTACAAACTAAAAGTATTTATACAATATTAGGAAAGAGAAAAAAAACATATGTTATATACAACAGTATTATAATTTATCATCTAAACCAATTAGTTTGAACAAATTGAAAATATTGGCGATGTTGGTTTTATTGAGGGCGTTATCGAGTGGCGTAGCATTTTTGAAGAGGTGACGGGCAGATGCAAATTTGGGGCAGTTGATGATTATGTGTCCAATTGTAAGGGAGGTGTTGCATGAGTCGCACATTGATCTAGGTTTCTTAGTGATTAAGTTGGAGTGGGGATTTAATAATTTATTTTTTCATTTCAAACAATTGGTATGGTAGGTAATTTAAAGGATTTGAAGACCGGAAATTATCTAGTTAGTATCTATTTATTTAAAGAACCAGAGTTGGTTTTTTTCTTACGAATTTCCAACATCGAGTGTTCGGTCTCGGTATAATAATATAGGCTATCAGATTATTTTTTTTTAAACTTTGATTAAAGCAACAAATATTTATATCGATTTGCCCATTAAAATTGAATGAATGGGGCTATACTAGTAAATTTCTTGTTAAATGAATATTACACCAAAGTTACCCCAACTGCTCGGTAACTCTCTTGTAATAGCATATACTCCAATAAAGTACTTCTCAGAGAATTCACGGTTATTTTTATTTCAGAAAAACTTCTAATCGCCTAAGTTTCTGTTTTGTGGTAAATACGTGGTACACATACATTTAAAATCGTATGGGTATCATTAAATCGTATTGGCGCTTTAATTTATAAATAATAAACCAACAAGCCAAAAGAATACCCACGATTACGTATAGTTGCAGTAGCGAAGCTGGAGCTCAATCAAGGGGGGGGGGGGATTTTAAATATTATTTAATTTAATTACTTATATATAGGTTCTAACCGTGATTTAAACATCACCAATAAAAAAATCCAAGAGGATAATCCACCCATGGTCCCTTCTTTCCCTTAGCTTCACCACTAAGTTCGATTAGGTGTCTGTGGAGATGTTATATTTTACGTTTCGTCATAATTACTACTGCATTAAAATAAAAACGTGACAACACTCGTCGATATCGAATTGATACCTTTTTTAATTGATGTTTATAAATAATAACAAACCATACTTGTGGCTATCTACTTATCAACAATAATATTATATTGTCATTAAACTCATAATTTTGGGTGTTTTCAGAGCCTAATAAATGAGCTGAAATCAAAGAGCTTTCGAAATTGCGACTCAACTGCTGCAGCTCTTTGTTCTTCACCCAGCCTTCCACCAGCACTAACTTCAAAATTCTTTTGATTTTTGCTGCCTCCGGAGGATGAAAAATAACGTACTAGTGAGTAGTCATACCAGTGTTAATCAAATTTAATAATGTTGTCCATAATTATGAAAAACTCTTGTTTGTAATAATTTCCCTGACTATTTCAATCAATGTATTTTCCTTTCAATAACCACTATAGGTATCTAATTATATAGATTCAGGCATTATTCAGTGGCATTTGTTTTTTTATTAACCTAATTTAATGAATTAATTAATATGTCGTAAAATCTTGTTATTATTATTATTATTATTCGAAAATAATTTTAGTTGGTTTCTTAATATTTGTATTTTAATAATTTGCATTTTTATTAGTGTTTAATATTTCATATCGTATCCAGATTTAATTCGAAGAAATTAATTAGACTTTCGATTGTTTATTTATTGTTCAAAATAAAAAAAATTGTTCACACGAGCATCTAATTAGATTGCTTATCACAATATAATATAGCTCAATATGTGGCATAGGTTGGTCTAATATTACTTAAAAAATTTATATTTTTAAAAAATCTTCTAAAACTATTATTACCTATTGCTTATATATATACAGCTACTTATAAAGGATTTAATGCGTTCTGATTTCATGTGAAAGACTAATTACATACTATACATTGTATTTAGATATTGATATGTTATTTATCTTCATCAATGTAAATAGTTTAAAAGTTAATATTTTTGGTATAACAACAGAATATTTTAAATTTTTATCTGTGATACAACGCAATATTTTTTTTAGGACAGTTTTTTTTATCTTAAGTATTTTAGTTGTTGATATATTTAGGGATTTTTTTAATCTTTAATTTTGGTGTTTAATTTGTTGTGTTTGGTTCTATTTTGCTGTGTTAGCTTTAATCTATAATAACGTAAAAATGACTAAAAGAGTTAATGATGGCATAATCTTAGTAGATTGAATCTCTGAAATAATATTATTGTAAGTACTGAAGAGTGTGATCGGGTAACAATATTATGCGAGCACTTTCTCATAGATGCTTGGATTTCTGGAGGGCTCTCGAGACCTACCTGTACTTGAGAACTGAGAAAATACTCCTTATTCTACAATTTATGTATACACTATAAAAATATCGGTTGACCTAGATACCCATACCGATTGAAGTATATGGGTATGAATAGATGCAGGTACACGACTTGTATAAAAGCATAGATTAATTACACATGGGTGGCTACATTATGGGTAAAGGTATAATTATACTATGGTAATTCCGTTTACTGGATTGCTTGCAGGATCGGAAAACTCGTCCTAAGGTTGGAGGTTGGTGCACACACTTGGTGCTGCACACAGTACTCGCACTCGAATCAGGAGATTCACAGGACTTAGACGCATCCTGGGGAAAGAACGATACATGTACGCTGTCCAAGGAGCGGCAGGCGGCTTATATCTCTATTTTTGATGGCAGATCTCATTTATCTGCCATATTATAATTTTTTCTCCATCGACACGGATGAAGGTCACACACGTTGTACGTTTTTACGATATTAGGTCACACGATACGATTTACGAGTTGCTTTCATAATGAGTGACCGCATTTCGTCTATTATTGTTGTACATTTTCGTTGGCGACGACTGTTCGTGCGTACGACAATATCGGATCGTTATTTATTTTATATTATTATTAATTCTAATATTCGTCACATTTGAAAAATAATTGCGATTTGATGTGAGAATATCACATTACTATTCATTACACTATTTTAGGGGGCGTTGACTGATTTCCTATGGTTCTATAGAGTTCAGAATTATTTAGTTTTAAGATTTTGGGTTCTGTGGTAATTGTGTTAAATATAATTGTGTGTATAACGGAGGGGCTATGCAAATCAAGTTACAATAATTTCATGCTGAAGTGCGTTTTGCTGTGTTATAATGTTATACTTAGGCCTAATAAAAACATTAAGATAAACTTTATGCCATAATGTAATGTACCTACAAAATGCTAAGGACCTATATAATAATATGTTCATCATAACACAAATTTAGTACCTACGTATACTATGTAAAATATAGTTATAACTCAACTTGGTGCATTTAAGTTTTGAAATATAGTACACTTAAATTGCATGTAGAAAATAACTTTGCAACGAATAAAATATCATTGTGAAAATTGAAATATCCTTCTGGTGTAGGTACCTACGTAGAGATACATAGTAAATTCATTAAAAGTCTTATAGTCCACATTTTTGTCATATTCGGTTTATTCGAAATTCGTAATTAAAAATTAAAATATTATTTTTGTACCTACTTCATTTGAACTGATTAATGATTATAAAATAAAGAATAATCTAATAATATGCGGAATAGTGCGTTTATCATTATTGATTATAAAACTTTGATTATAAAACCTTAGGTGGCTAATATTTCTGAGTTATACATTTTGCTTTTGGAATATAATAGCATAGTATATTAGTATGTACCTACACTATACATTAATAGAACAATCGGTGTCATATTATTGTACCGTATACCACTATTGTTTTATTAAGTGCATGCTGTGTGATTATGATACTTTTGAGTGAAATTCTGTCAACTAATTAATTGTAGTTTTATGGACTTCATTGTTTCAGTTGAAGTATTTCTGAACTCTCTTTTGACTTGGTTCTTTCATATAAAAGCCTCGGTTTGTTTCATTTTTTTCTTGTGACTAACGTGAATACTTGACATTTGTGTAAATATTCTGAGAGACGGATACCTATTTATTTTACCCGTCCGACCTGTGAGCTTGTGGCAATTTGTCTTTACCTAGGGATGGACACCTGATGCCTACCTAACATTAATTTACTGTAGCAATTACCTGTGAGGCAATAATAGATACTCACCAGATTTATCATAAAGCGTTTGGACTGTGCATAATATCCAATGACTATAAACAATGTGGTAATTAACAAAGTATGTAGATAAATAATTAGTTATTGCTTATTTCTCAAAAAGAGTTTTTGACTTTCACACTCAGTGTACTCATCAATAGGTATAACAAACTATTCATGTACTCAAAAATAAATGTTTTATTCCTCGTACAGTCAAATTCTGAATTGTTACCTGAATATAAATGATATTCATTGAAAAAAAATATCATAAAAACCATAAAAAGTTATTTTAGACAGTTCGTATACCTACCAACTATTATCTTAAAACTCTTATAATTTATATCAAATCTATCTTGGACATTGCCTGTTGAATTCGAATATTTTATAGTTTGTAAATTTTTAATGATCAGGATTTTCAACCATGACCTTTAGATAGGTATATAGCTAAATGCATATGCTATGACCATAGAACTTAGATCTTAGTTTGTGTACACATGTATAGTCACGTATAATCTATAGACGTGTATGTGCTCTAGTTGGGATTTACAATTTCAATAAACAAGCATCTATAATTTAAGTGCGGTTCAACGAATCAAGCCGGTCAAGATTCACGATAAAAGACAACTTTTTTGGTGTATTAGTTAGTAGGTAATAAAATAACATTTGTCCAAGACAAAAGTACCTACATAAAATCGTGGGTGTAAGAAACTTCATTTTATTTCATTCTTATATACTTGTACGGACGATGATATTCGATACTGTATAATATACAACAACAAAGATATACAGTGAGATCCAATATCTTGCAATACGAAATTCTTCTATCGATATCCTAAACGTGAGTTGTCGTTTTTTTTTCAGTAGCCATAGTAAAGTTGTCTGCTATTGTGGAAAACATTTTATATATTCATACACAAATTCATAAGCTCATATCAGCACCCACGCACACACACAAACTAATTTTTATTAGAATTTAGTATTTAGTAACATTTTATTCTTAAATAAACTTTAATTTTTAAATACATTTAAATTTATTTAAGATTTTTAATCTTTTAATCTCAAGGTGGTACTATTGTTTAACTTCTTATTTATATTATTCCCATTTTTGTTTTTCACTTTTATCCCCACAATGAATATACTTATTGTACTTGAATCTTTATGGATTAAAAAAAACTATTACCATTATCTGTATAGTATTGGTAATATATATTATATATATAAATATCAAATCTATATGTATATAGTTCTGGCTGTTGTTTGATATAGTATATGTAATATGTATTATACATAATAAACTACTTAGTTAATTTAAAAAAAAAGTAATTTTCCTAATTTGTATTCATATATTATAATATACTACATACAATCGTTAGTTTGAAGTTTGGTTGTTCCAAAACAGCATTAGATAAAATTAAATATTTAAGCTGATATTTGAGCTAAATATTGTTAATGAGAAGATGAAGTACCGATTAATATATTTCCCCAATTAAATAATAATTATAAGCAATACAAAAACAAACAAATTAACCATAGTTTCATTAATATTTTACCTAAAAATATTTTAATTTTGTGTATGAAAAAAAATAGCATAAGTAATATTACTAATAATAATAATTCATAAATATATAATAATAACGATATTTTCTTGGACCGCGGAAGTGCGCTATTCGTGAGCTTTCGTCTGTAAAAAACGTTCTCACAAATGGATAAATTCAAAGATGGGTTTCAGGTAAAAAAAACCTTTTTTTTGCCATGTGCATATTTCTTTTGAAAAGTTGCAAAAACATCAATTTCCGCATGCGGCTGCCGTTCGTACGATTTCGAGAAAATTCCCACCCCTACCTCGTGCTGTAGAAAAATAGTATACTTTATAGCTGGGCCTTTTTACTGGACCACTGTAATTGACCATCGAGACTTAACGGCGGCGGGAAGTCTTTTGATCTATCGGCAGTATTCGACACACACGTAAAAAACCTCTACTCCGTATATCATGTAGCCATATTATTATTTTTTCGTAACTCATAAAAGGTATCGCTATAGATGTTTTCCTCGACAGTATTTTAAGTCTCACAGTTAACAGTTTACAGTTTATAGTTTACCTGTGGCGTATCGTGAATATAAAATACAACTATATTACCTCCTATGTTGATAGTGGGATACGGATGAACATAGTGAAATGTCCGTGTAAATAATCACAAAGGTCCTTCGACGGGTTACGTGACTGATATACATCGACATACATTTTTTTTCACGTATTATTTATGGCATCAAGAACGGTGCCATAATATATTCCTACTAAACTGTATTGTTTACATTATCTAAGGTCATAGTTATTTAATCAGTTGACGGAGGTATAAGTTTGTTTTATATGCATTTGATGTTATAGTGAATATTGACGATTTTTGTTGAAGGTTCGAGGTTTTATTGTTGCGTTTCTGGAATTTGATGCTTATATCTTAATTCGGTACGTTGTCGGTATTCGAGAAGTATGTGTTTGATTGAGATGAGTGTTGTACCGCAGTCTATTATATCGGCCGGTCTTTGCGAGCTCGGAAATGCTTAATGTAAGTATATTTTGATCAATAGAACTTTAAAAATGCCTAAAACATAATGTCACAAACATTAACTTTATTTTTATTTTTATTTTTACAAATATAAACAATTTGTATCAGTAACCAGACACAATAAAAATGTGACAAAAGTTACTATATTACCTGGTAATGAGAATTTCGTTAAAAAATAGCCACATATAGATGACACTTTCTGTTAGTTTGTTAATTATCTTAATTTGATAGATCATGATACTATTTACACTTCAGGCATCTTGGAGGATTGCCACTCATTGTAGTAGTGGCCAAGTTTTTTATTAGTGGAACTTGATGATTAATTAAACATTAATGAAATATTTTATAAAAGATTTTCACTTCATCACTTAGTGATTTAAGTTTTAAGTCGGTATAAACTATAAAGTGTATGGTTTGATACATAGGGTGGAAAATTCGTTAGTTTTCTATGTGCAATATTTTGAAAAGTTTTCATGATAGGATTTTTATGATATTTGTCATTTTTGAATTGTCCCGAACCCCTGAAGTCTGTAAGTCCATAATTGTTTCAATAGTGTTTTGCATAAAAGCATTTTTTGTTTCTAATGTAAGTTAATTTATTATTGCATAATAAAGGTTAGAGCATGTGGAGACAAAAATGCAATACTTATCTTTTAGTTCTAATGTGATGAGGTCAGGACAAACATAAACTAGAACAAATTTATCCATGTTATAATAGATACACTAGATAAGGATGTATAGTTAGATTAAAGGTATTTTTAATTTGTATCGAGTGAAATCCTATGTGTTTAATTAGGTAACTATTCAAATGAATAAAAAAAGATTTTTTATAAACCTTTTTACACAGTAATAAATAAGCTACAATGAAAGTTTGTATCGATCAAATTAAAAATGAAATTATTCGAATTTTACAAATGAAAAACATAATGTACTAATAATCCGTAAGATCTAAATTACATATTATATCCATAGACCTCCCAATAATATGGTATCATTGGTATCTATTTATTATTAAAAATATTATAAACTTGGTGCAATATTTTTGATTTTGAATCCTTACAAGGACTGAAAACGTGACTTAAAAATATACTAAGAATTAATTAATATTATTATTGATTATATTAATACCTATCTATTCCCTTGTTATCAATGAAAAAATACATTTTGTTTTTCCCCTTCATCACCATAAACTGTCATTGGGGCGTAATAAACAGCGCGTATTATGTCAGAACTTTACAAAAATGTTATTATAATATTGTCAATACTAATAAGACAAGAGCCGCAGAATATATTTTATGACACTAATATTATATGTATTTATTTTAAATATTTTAGTACGGCTTCATTAGCAGGATTATATTTATTCTATTTTCACATGGCATAGACAATTTATTGCATTGGAAAGTACAAATTACTAATCAATATTCAAACAATGATACTGATTAATTTTTTCTATTAAAATTATTTTTGATATTATATAATGCCTAAAATAAATTAAACTAACCTAACCTGCACAATAAATACCTTAAAAATAATGAACCATATACCTAGATATGATACCTACATCATAATATTTATTGTTTTCCTAATTTTATTTATTTTGTTCAACAATTAATTCGAAATGCAGTGTTTAGTGTTTATAGACTTTTAACCGGCGCCAATAGGCGGGGAAATAAATGGACCATCAACAATATTTTACTTTAATGCTGATTAGAAAGGAAAACATAAAAATGTTTTCTGGACTCCAAAATTTTTTTTTCCAATTATCCGGATTCTCTTAGAAGCTAACTATACCAACTCCTGATTTTACGTTTGCTTCGACCTTAAATATTTATGAAAACAGTTTGTTTCCTATTAAGTGTAGACTAGATTAACGAATATAGTTACCCGCTGGGGTCTGGTATGGTTTAGCAGGGCGTGTCAGTTCGACTACATAACAATTTATAATATATTATTATTTGAACTTTATATAGTTTACCTTCAGAAGAATCGATGGGCTATGGGTCCACACGGTCACGAGCATTGATTTAAACGGTCAATTCATATGCTGTTAACTATAATAATATTACAATACACAAATACACAATACATTTATAGTAGTATTATAGTTGTTGTATATTGTTCTACGGTATTTAGATTGATTCAAACGATTTTTCATTCGTTATACTTATAGGTACCTGCCACTACATAATTACATGTTTCCTGTGTATTCATAAGTGTATTGTATACAGTACGTATTCATCCTAATCACCGCAACAACAAATTATATTAAACATTAATTCTTGTAATTTGTTTTATTCGTATCTTTAAACAGCATACATACAAGGTGATTTTTTAAACATGCTCATTATATTTCAATTGTGCTTGATACTAATATTCAGATTTTTAGAATTTTTAAATACACTTAAAGACCATTTTTCGAATAATTAAAATTGTTTGTACCACTTAAGAATGATCCTGCAACAACACAAATTTCAGTTTTTCAAATAATAACCTCCTTTTTTAATTTGTAATTATTAATATTTTTTTGATGTTTTATTTATTAAATTATTTGTGTCAATACACCAGATACTTTTATAATGTTAAATACAAATGTATTTTACGATTGATGTTTACAAATATGTTTAAAACAGTCTTTACAATAATTATAATGTTTTAAATTTTTAATACATTTTTAATTTAAATTTTGTTTAGTTTATAAATTTAGGTTTGAATCTGAAATTGAAGTATTTTCTTTGGGTTCAAGTAAGATATCTCGTGGTTGCCGTGGCTTTAGAATTTGTATGGATCTAAATAAAAATTTAAGCTAGTAGTATTAAAATTATGTAACTTTATGTTTTAAGGATATGTCTATGGTAATGGGTTTAATGGGTTGAATAGATAGGAGGCTTAGACGATTTGAAAAAAGTTAACAATCACCATTGACTTATAAGTATAAATAATTTGTAAAAACTTTCCAAGTATAATAAATACTGCATCTAACATTAAATTTTTAAAGATTATTATCCTTAGTATGAACATTTTAATAACTCAGAAACTACTCATTAAAATTTTGATTTGGATACATTAACATTTTCAAAAAAATAATCAGCTAAATAATTTTCAGTAAAAAAGTGGGTTCGCATTTGAAAAATAGATGTTTGTATCGCCACAAGATACTCCTTAAGTAGTAAAAAAAACATCAGAAATTTGAAAATATGGTCTTTAGGTCTACTTAGAAATTCTAAAAATCATAATTTGAATAAACGTTCTATTAAAGAGGAAAAATGAAGTTGACCATGCTTATAAAATCTCCCTGTATATGTATTTAAATTATTGCGACGGAAGAGATGGGACGAAAAGCTGTTAAATTTTACAATAATTGTTTGCATGTTCAAAATGTAAAAATCACGCGAAGTTAGTAGACTGATTTTATAGTCTGCCGAAGACATTATAATAGCAATATATTGTCTTAAACCGTAGACTGTAATCAATATAAATATGAGTTCTCGTTATTTTAAACCTTCCTAGGACATAACAATCTAATGTGAGGCAGCCGTAATATACCTATCGCCATTAAATATAACGTACAAAAGTTTGAAGGAAGATACGTGTCTGAAACTTTTCGCGCCCATAATCGACCTAAGGTTTATCGTGAGCTAATCTCGTGGATCCCTCAGAGAAAATTATATAATTTGGTTTAAATATGATACTTTTTAGTTTTATGATATTTACTTGTTTGTTTTCTGAGTACGTTCAATACTATGAAACTAGTATCGTGGTACTATAATAATTATTGTCACTTCATCTCAATATGCAAACATTCATGGGGTCGACTACTATACATAATTTATTTTAGTTTTAATTCGAGGGAAATAAAATAAATATTCAATTTTACTGTATGTTTCAATTAAATATTTTGATCTAACAATGTTTGATTTGATATTATTTTATTAATGCGGAGTATCCATTATTGATCTGTGATCCAATAAACAGTTTTTATTTTTAATATCATCACGATTCACTGATGTTTCTATTTTTTGACTAAGGTTCAAAGTTGGATTTCGATGTTTGAATAGTTACGAAACTGTGCTGACTAACACTGAATAGTTTTATTTTCGGAACATGTAATCCCATTTCCTTATCCCATATCAATATATGAGCATCGTCGGTTGTTGGATTACTATTCATGGTTGAGAAATGCCAATCAACATCCGGGTACCTTTGAGATTGTTTAGGAAGTTTTCCGGTTCATAGAATATCCATACAAAATTCAGAGGGCACGTGCTAATTTAGATCCGTCTAGCTCCCAACCTCTTCTATTTTACACCCACTTTGTAGACTATCAAAAATCTAGCATCCCTCCCAAAAATTGAAAAAAAATTATTTACGCACGTCGTGGCTGCATAAGACAATTAAGTATCTGTCATACAAAGATTACAAGGTATTTAGCTGCGGAGACACTCTTTATCGAGTGGTCGTTATTAATTTTTCATTTTTTCCCTGCACTGTAAAATAAAATAATTACGAATTGTAATTCGTCATGACTGCTTGCGCCTATTCAGCAATATGTACACGCCCCCTCTCTCCCAGGAGAGCAAAACCCCCAGGTTGGGAAACACTGGTCTAGTTTTTAATTTAGTCTCTAAATGTGGGTTTGATGATGTAATGAAAACGTTATTATACATGGAACAAAATGTTTAATATTCTGGTTATTATTAGGTAGGTATATAAGCGGAAAGCAAAAAATGTATGTGATTTAAAAATTAAACGAATAACAAAACGTCGGAAGAAAAATTAAAACATCATAAAACTACAAAAATATGTTCAGCTGTTATTAAGTATATGAAAGAATTAAACCATCCATAACAATTAGATCAACACAATTCGTTATAATATATTGTCATTGAGTACCTGTAATATATTGAACAATATGAATTTATTAAAATATTACATTGTATTCAGCATTATTGCTTCTGGAAATCCTATTTTGTTCATCGTATAACTACAAGCCCTCTCTATTTACGAAATATTTTGAAGTCTACTCAAACCTATTAGTTGGGTGTTTCACCGCGAGATGGCTCAGTTGTTATTATTTAAAAGTTTTATTTTTTTTTGTAATGAAATTGATATTTTGTTCTTTACCTCTAGTATAATAATAATACTAACAATAATATGATGTAACCCTTGCCAAACTATTTTCATTGTGCACATATTATTTAAATTTTAAATACAATTGTATTGTTTATGAATAGTTTTAATAACTTCTTTTTCGTAACCACGCATAGTCACATGTGTCATAAGACTTGCTCCTATAATCGTTTTAATAATTGACTTAAATACGTATATTATGTAAATGAGATATTATGTACTTTGCTTGGACTTTCAATACTTTTTTATAATTCAATAAAACAACTTTTACAGTAGGTAACATACTTTAAGTGCATTTTCTACAGAATTGTTATCACATTTTAATATAATTATATATCTTAGATGTATTTCGTAAACCGATGAAAGTAAATAATATAATAACATTATTCCCCTTAATACATATTATAAAGTGAAGTTAAGTTTCATGCCATCATGCCGTGTCGTCAAAATCTACAAAATCTACTTCTTTTTTATGTACACGTTTAATGCTATAATGCTATAATGCTTTATGCTTGAGAAATAGTTCAAAATAGACTATAGCAAAACATGTCCGCTGCTCAAACTTTTTTATCATGATGCCCCTTAAATTGAATGTAAATTGAACGTAAAGGCTTCCCCTCGACAAGTTCTAGGATTATTTTTTTTTGCCCAAAAGGCAGGGCTTGAAACCGATTGAAATAATTTCGGTTTCGGTTTCGATTTTGAATACCGGTTTTGAAAATTTTCGGTTTCAGTTTCGATTTTAATTTTTTTTTGATTTAAATTTTTAGTCAATTTTCAATCAGTTTATTAAAATGTTGATATTGATTTCGGTATTGAAATCAATTTCATACCCTACTTTTTGACTAAAATTTGTTAAACAATAAAAGCTTCTTGACTAAATACTATACGTCATTAGTCATTAATAATAAGTAATAAATTAATAATAATATTAACTATTAAGTATGTACTTAATAATGATCATTATAGTATAATGAGTAATATAGTATGGTTAGGTTAGGTTACTATGCCATCTATGGACTAGAGTATCTAAATATTAGTACAGAATATTATCTTAATTCTTAATCTTTAATTATTAATGGTTGCATCAATACAGCCAAATAATAGTTTTTTATTAAATTCAGTATTACAATTTTTTAGGAAATATGTAAGTTTTAACAAATTATTATAATTATACACTATTGTCTATTATCATATAATTATTAAATTATATCAGTATCTACCTATTAAGTTTATTTTATGAGTTTTTATTGAAAATTTAAATAATAATAATTAATTAAAATGTTACTTAAAACAATTCAAAAAGATATGAATGTATTCATATTAGATTTTAAACTTGAACAGTTAATTTTTTGAAATTGATTTCTTATTAACGAATAGCAGATACATATGTTATACTAAATAGTTAAATTCTACTTCGATGAAAGTTGAATAGTTGAATCATCTGATGGACGCTTTATATTTTGAACTTTATTATTTTTGGTATCTTCCTTAGCTTGGTCCAATATTTTTGCTTCATGGGAATGGAAACTCCGAATGTGGGTTTCCAAATTATGACTATGACGTCCTTTCATGAGTGGTTTACGACACCCTTGAACGGTGCAAGTCGATTCATCTTTTTGGCGGTTGTAATCAAAAAACAACTTACTAACGGGATTGGTTGTCTTTCTGCCCATTTTATTAAAATTTAAAGTTATAGTTTATAACACGTATAAGAGTAATGAATAAAAACTCGCGCACTGCACAAAACAATATTAATAATATTATTTAACAATTATTAACAGTGAGCAACAACAATAGATCCGCGCCGTCCGCGATATAACGATTCAGAACTGCACGCAGCGTCGCAGCACTGCGGTGGTAATAAATAATAATGATATTCATATTATATAATATTATTATTAAATTTGTTGAATTTATTCTAAATTTATTTTTGGATTTTAGATTATAGATTATGATGTTTATATATATATAAAATATATATATTTATATTATAGATGTTTTGTTTATAACTTTATGGCTTGTGCAATGTCAAGATAACTTGTCTGATCGATAGCTTACGTTTATTTTCATACTATTTAGTATTTTGAAACTACTAAAAGAAATGAACACCAACATAGCAGCTGTCGAGCTGGCGTAATTATTAATAATATTATACTCTAAGATATTATGACTTTTTATATGTATAACTATATAAGATACTGTAATGATTTTACTAGGTAGTTTTATTAGTTATTATTAGATCATGTAGGTATAACCATGTCTGTTTGCGTTATCCCCGTGCGTCGGGCCGACCATGACGGCAACTTTACTAATTAGTAATTACTTATAATTTTTCATTTATTACATTATATTTATAGTTTCCATGTATTGTTATCGGCGTGCCTCTATCATGACGACGAATAACTAGTAATAATATATTATTAATATTCAGTCCATTTTTAGTCAACCGCCTAGTTCGACGAGTACGGCGAATTGTTATAAAAATATTTTACGATTTTAAAATATTTGATTCTGTTTTTTTTTTTTGAATATTTTAAGATTTCGTCATTTCGATATTAATAACCGATATTAATTTTTTTTGATTTTGTTTTCAATTTTGAATACCGGTATTGTATTTTTGAGGTTTCGATTTCGATATTAATAACCGGTATTGATTTTTTTCGATTTTGTTTTCAATTTTGAATACCGGTATTGTATTTTTGAGGTTTCGATTTCGATTTTGATTTCGATATCGGTCTTTTAACGGTTTTAACCGGTATTCAAAACCGATTTCAAGCCCTGAATATAGATATATAAAGTATTTATTATTTATTCAGTTAAAAAAAAAAGATTTAAAATTTTTTTTTAAATTTTAGAATAAACTAGACATTTTTAAATTTTCTATTTTTCTAAAAGGGGGGGGGCTGAACCCCTTAAACCCCCCCCCCCTAGTCACGGCCCTGCTCCGATTAGACCCGACAAGACATTCGCCATCATACTTGCGAACGTACTCGGTGCTGACGCGAGTCCCATGACTAGTTTTTTGAACTGATAGTGCCCCTGATCCGTTGAGAAAGTTGTGTACTCCCTAGAATCTTTAACTAAATTAAGTTGGTGGTACCCTTCCTTGAGATCTATCAGTGAGAACAGGTGTCACTGACCTAACTGATCTAGTACTTCCGCGACACATTCGTTATCCTTCATACGTGAAAAATGTAGTATTAATATCAATGCTCTGACGCTTTACAGTGGCGCCGACTTGTATTTCATTTGATGGGGCAAGTTTAAAAATTTGTTACCACCACCACCCACTAAGTTAGAGCAAAATAATGAGCAGCTAC
>NW_019102702.1:0-2170 GCF_001856785.1 Myzus persicae | reverse complement strand
TCTGAAAAAAATAATTTTAACGTTTGCAGAATTTAATTTGAGTAATTCGTTTGCGACTTATTTATGCTTAAATATTCGTTTAATTTACAGCTACTGGGCAATTGATCAAACCCAACAGTAAAAACCAGAAGTCAAAACGAAATTATATCTCAATTTAATGACCCAAACGGTCATAATAGTCATAATCCTATAATCCTAAACTAATAAGTACAAAGGTCACACGATTTGGACCTTCCTATCTTGTCCCCACTCACAACACCGAGTGAATCGTCAAGCCTACAACAGCTGCAGCTGCAGTATCATATTTAAAGTATGATAATAACATTTTACCATTATGGTTACATAATATAGCACCGGTTACTGATTCTTGGTATACGGTCTTATCTCTTAAGAGTTTGTAGATAAACGAGAAACGGTAAACAGTAAACAGTAAACAGTTTCTGTCGTTTCTGAAAACATGTGGTTTTTGATTAATTGCTTACGTTAGTTTAAGAGTAAGTTGTCAAATAAATTAATTGTCGAATCTCGAATATTAATTATTATTTATTGAATGTATAAACACAAATAACATTTTAAGTAAAAACTAAATTATGTGTACTATTTAAAATATAAATTTAAACCAATGCATATTTTTTGATAATGTTTTACATTTTTTAAATAATGTTGTACCTATTTTAGTTTAAAATTTAATTAAAAATATGCATATTATACACTTCTATCCTATCAGCTGCATTATTATGTATGAGAATTAAATTTCACACTTTGCCGATAACTTTATTTATATGTATACTTTATTGGTAAGTTTAATCTAAAATTTGATTTTTTTTTTTTTTAATAAATGATTAATATTATTGATAAATAAAGACTATGATTAGAACATTTTGATTTTATTTCAGTGGCAATTAGTATAATTGGTATAATTAATCAAAAATAACAGTGAACTATAATATTACTTGACACAAGACATTTGAATTTGACCAGCAATTAATGCAAATTCATATTGCATACTGGTACCGGTACCTATAGGTAATTGATACTGGTTCCAATCTGAATACTTCATAAATCAATATGGAATAAAATATACAATAGATTAACAATTATTTATGTAAGTACGAATATTTTTTTTATATAAAATAAATCAATGTTCTACAGAATTTAATGTAAATCATAATTTTTTTAGGAAATTAAATTTTGTTTTAATTCAAATTTCAATTGAATTTAGTAGTACCTACCCATTAACTTTTAATAAAAATATCTATAACTACAATTAAAATATTTTGATTTTATTTCAGTGGCAAATAATAAAATTGGTATAGTTAATTAAAAATAACGTTGAACTATAATAATATGACTAGACACTAGACAGTTGAATCTGACAAGTAATTAATGCAAATTCATATTGCACACTGGTATCTTGCTACTGGTTCCAATCTGAAGACTTCATAAATTAATATGGAATAAAATAAACAAGAGACTAAACAATAACTACGTAAGTACAATTATTTTTTTATTATTAAATTAATCAATATTATACCTAAGTAATTTGATGTTAATCATATTTTTTTTTTAGGGAATTCATATGGTTTTCATTCAAATTTCAATTGAATTTAGTTGTATTAACTTTTAATTCAAATATCTATAACTAGATTGGTAGAACAAATTGTATAACAATTGTTATTTTTGATTTCTCGCAGTCACATATAGTACCTACATGATAACTTTTTAAGTTAATATGGAATGAAACATGTTTAAATTTTTAAATTGACAACAGAATCAATTAAGTATGTATAAATATATTATTTTTTTATATAAAATAAATAAATTTTTTAAATAATTTAAAATAATTTTTTTTTTAATTGCATTTAGATAAAGAAAAAGTGTGCAATATCAAGGCCAACTACTTCTACATTTGTAAAATTTGTTGATAACATTGTTTTTATGTTTAAACAATTACCTTAAATTATTGACTTACTATTAAGTAGACCATAAGTTGTAGGGCTATGGAGTTTTTACTAATCTAAATTGAAAAATTTAACATTTTTTTTTTTTAATATGAGTATGTCATTTTCATGCAATGTTAAAATAATTTTATATCATAAAATATTAATTAAAAACTCACCTCATTTCAAAAATAAGTAAAAAGATTATTATTTTTTAAAACATCCATAGC
>NW_019102701.1:0-2219 GCF_001856785.1 Myzus persicae | reverse complement strand
TTTCAAATTTAATACTGCAGTAAATAACTAAACGTATTTATTTAATATTTTTCTAAAACTAAGCTACTCATCAAACACCAAAAATGGACATTGGTTAGGATAAGTTTACCAAAAGAATAATCACTAGCAATTTTCACTTGTTAATTACTGCTGGGCCTATGCACAATATATTATATACTTAAAGTTCTGCTTGGAATTTTTTTTTTTTATCGCCGAATCTATTATCACACAGTGTAGTACTATATTATGTTTTATACACTATCTCACCGCATTTAATTTTATTTGTCGGTAATGTCTTTTTTTCGTGAGATACTTCACCTGGTTGCCAATTATTTTTGGTTACAAAATGTATTTTTGACATCGTCAGAATTGCTTATTATTTTCTTGAGTGTGTGTGTGCCTGTGTCTTACGGAATGTATGAGCTCTCACCACCTGTAGCCAAAATAAGACGCAGGAACTAAATACGCCTACCTATACTGCTTAGCCTATAGGTATAGTATATATTAATGTTTGTTTTTTTTGGAACGCTTCTCTGTTGTTAATTCTGAAAAATTAACGCACAGTGCATACGAGCTGGTCTAACTATGTAAAAATGAATTCATCCAAACCATTTATAATATGTATGTTTTTATTTGGAAGTGCATTAATAAAAAAATATTTTGTTAAAAGCTTTTTTTTCGTAATAAATCACTAACGGCTCTAAAAGTGTAGTTAGTACTTATAGTATTATGTTTCAACGCGATCGTATTTTTGTTTAGATTAAATTATTTTGTTCGAGAATCTAAGACCTGAGTAATGTAAACTAAATTCCTATAAGTATCACAAGTTTATAACAAATGTCGTGTAATATGTAGTGGATTTGTTTTGTTTTACACGAAACGTTGTACAATAATAATTATAAAACCAATATCTATGTACTATATATTGGATATTACTAAGTGGCTAGTAGGTTAAATTACGGTATTCATCGATTTGTCTTTAGAGTTATTACACTTAGAAGCATATACACAAATATATCTTTGTCATCGACTGACGCCCCCCGCAATGTTCCATTATCTTGCAGTAGTTCACTATTTTCGTCAGATATTTAAATTATTTATGTGTTTTTCGTAAATTGATATTACAGAAACCTAATATTCTTTTTATAGATATTTCAAGAAATAGTTGTTTTATTATTTTATTTTAATCCAAAAAATATTATTCGTAAATAAGGAGCTTGAAACTACGTCTTAGGTATTATTACTATACAAAAATTTATCATCAAAATACTTTGATTAATTTCAAGCTATTTACGTATACCACAACCACACATTTCTGTTGATTTTTGTTATATTTGCTGTATACATTTGCGATGTACCTATCCAAATGTAAACATCTTTATATACTTTATCGTATTACATTTTTCCTTGTGACATACTCCTCGCTCGCTACACACTACGCATTGCATGTAGCATGTGCACTCCTGCGGTTCGTATTTATAAAATCTGACAGTGGAGGCTGAACAACAATAATATATATATAGTGTATACCTGTAGCAATTCCACATTTATGTAATGTATAAAAACGGTTTCACTATTGTTAAAATAATGCCGGGCATTTTAACTTTATACGATATTACCTTTTTTTTTCACCGCCAATAACGTGTCAATAACGTATTATGCCGATCCACAGGTGTTGGCCGGAGACGAACGGTTGGGTTTGCGACAGGGCGCTGGCGCCTACTCCGACGAACCGATGGACACAATATTTGTGAAACACGTCAGAGAACACGGTCCGGCTAGCGTAGCTGGTCTCAGTACTGGAGACCGCATAATCAGCGTTAACGGTGAAACGGTTGCCGGTAAGTCGTACGCACACGTCGTGCAGGTCATCCAGCAAACGCAATGCCATCTCTATTTACTCGTGGTGCCCATGGAAAATGACATTCTACAGTTGGTGAGTACTTCTATATATATGATATATATAATGGTATGACTGTCTACTGTTGCCAATTTATATTATACTTGCATATTATTGTACACACATATTGTTATGACGCACGCACGATTCACTAATTTAATTATTCTATATGTAGGAGAAAAGGTGTAAGAGTAATACGTAATAAATAAGGAGTTACTTTAGCGTATAGCGTGAATAATATCATGTGGTCTATACTGCAGCCAACTATAGGTGTATTATATTTATGATTGCGTTTTTAGACCTTGCTCGTTCCATCGTC
>NW_019102700.1:0-2220 GCF_001856785.1 Myzus persicae | reverse complement strand
AAATGACATAAAGCTAAATCACTGCCTATTGCCTTATCTATTCCGGAATTAACTCATTAATGCTTTACAAATTCTCATATAATCTCTTCAAGCCCATGACTTTGAAATCTTAATCTGACTAAGCGCCAAATATTCATTTTCTTGCAGCCTAAATTACACCAAATTATAGTTTCCTCGTTCATTCAAGATTCACGCTCATCTGCTCAATCGATTTCCTCTACAGCAAAACATTTTTTTTTTTGAATAGCAGCGGTGAATGCAACTTTAAATATAGTATTTCATTCAAACCAAATCCACGATTTCCTTTAAAAGAAAATATTTTTTTTTAGATTCTGATAAAAATGTGTGTATATGTAATAGTTTTGCAATTATGATTTTTATATAATATATATTTTTATGTGAACATTTTTTCCGGTCGAAGAAGAGCTAAAAAAGTTGAATGTAGTAAGGTCGGAAATCGAGCATGTAAATGGTATTTTGGAATAAAAATCATTTATATTTCTTCAATATATTTTTAGCGAAGAAAAAACAAACAATCTTTTAAAAATGTTGAAGGAATGTCACCATGCGTTGTTTTCTATCACTCAGAATATTGTTTTTCAAATGCAATGATTCATCGTTATGTCGAATTTAATATCATAACACGCCAATATACCCTGCAGTCTGCACTGAATTGAGCAAATCAAGACGAGTGCCTAACGTGGTTTCATATTTATTTCATTTGTCAATTGGATATTGATTTTTAGCATTGTTTGTTGAACATTATTTACATAGAAAATTACATATTATTATAAGTTTACTCGTAATATTTGTCTTGAATATTATGCTTAGAAATAATAATCATAAACCATAATAATTATTAAAATCGATATTAAAAGAATAAAATATTGGACTACTAATAATAGTATAATAGCTAAAAATGCACAATTGAAACCTACTAACCAAATTGTAATTTACATTTAACCCATTATACAATACCGAAAACTGAATGCATACAAACAGTAGGTAAATCAAACGAATGGAATTAATACAGTATTGTAGTTTAGTTTAATTATAAAGAAATTTTGATTGTTACTGGTATGAGTAACACTAATCCACTTTAGCCGCGTTTAATAATTAATCATTTTTGAAAATCAAAAAAACCATTCATTCTTTATTTAATAAATGTGTACAGTGTTTTTTTAATGTCATTGTATACCCGTATTATAGTGATTTTAGAAATGAAATGCATTACTATTGAATTATTTACGTTTCCCAAATTTACACTTTACTATTTATTCGTGTTATTTTCTATTCCATTATCCCCATAAAATCAATAAAATATTCAATATAACATTTTATTGAGCTAATACTGAAGACTGAACAAACCCATTTTAATTATTTGTAGTTAGTTTCAAAGTAGTATAAACTTGCCAATCGTTTCGTTTTTTAATCTAAAATGTATATTAATATATGAGTATATTAGGTTCATTAAATGTATTTCAACAACTAAAGGTGATACTGACTTCAGCTTTTTTGAAATATCGTTTATATTTTATCTTTTCAATAGTCGTCTGAATTTCTATAGTTAATGGTGCTCTACGACTGCGGCCGTTAATGATAATTATTTGCCAAACTGGACAAGTTAATGTGTTAATTACGGTAGTAGAGGTGATCCGTGAAAAATCCGCAAATAAACGGAACCTTATTGTATTTACCCAGGTGCTGTCATTATTTCATTTAGAAACTATACTAGTAAGATTATCTGAATAAGCAAACAATATAATTTAATTCATACGGTATCGCTGAAATACCATTATTGGCTGGGTTGGATTCTTCAGAATTTACCTGAAAGGACTACAATATAGGTAGTTAATGCACGCCATTGTATTGACAAGTTCTTACATCAATTCAAAAAAAAAGTAGAAGTGGGTAACTGCTCAAGTGTACATTAAGTTCAATTGTACCTCGCCATTGAATAAGTCACTGTGATGAATGTGTTAATATTTATATTCAATGATAGATTATTGCATACGAAAAAGGATTCCCATAGAGGACGGTCTGTCAGCATATACTACTATATACTTTTATTATATATTTATATTGCTACTAAAGTTATTTATTTCACTATAAGTAATACTTTGAATTATTTTTCTCCAAAACAATTGCATTTATTTTCTTATTATAACAGTACATGTTTAATATTTATATCATATTATATTATGTTCATTAACTTTTTAA
>NW_019102699.1:0-2222 GCF_001856785.1 Myzus persicae | reverse complement strand
AGTATTATGCGATCGCGATAATATTATAGTTACGCCTTTTGTCCGGGTTCGATGTCGTTTCAATAATAATATATTGTTTTATATTATTGGAATATTATGTGCTGCAATTTATTCATTATATTATTATTATTGTGATTATTTAAATATCACTTGGATTTACGGAAAAACGTATGAATAATGGGCCACTTTTTTCAAAATATCAAATCGGTTCCGTAAATATTTGTTTATAAATTATAATATAACGCATAATAATATCATGTGTATTGTGCGTGCGCATAATATGTAGATATTTGGTAATTTATTGAGACATAAATTGAGTAATATTAAAATAAAAAAATACTGAAGATATCCCGCATTGTGGATTTTATTTTATTTCGCAGTTACTGCTGTGGAACGGTATATTATGTATTCCTGATAGTATATAGTAGTTTAGGTAGTTTTTCGTCTACAAGTTTGGTGTATTTGATATAAAATTTATTTAAGCGTACATTTCTGTATCAGTTCATTGTAGGTATTGTTTGGTGTAATATTAATACTCAAACGCCAACAAAAAGTTTTGGAAAACATTTAAAAAACTTCTTCAATTCTGATACGTTGTGTAATTTACGTACCTTTTTTTTAGTATTAATGTATATATTTAATTAAAACAAGATTGTTCGGAAATTAAAACTAATTTATGTCTACATTTTTAAAGTTTATATTTAACTGAATAAAAAAAAAAAATCATACGTTTCGTAATTCATAATATTTAAATTATTTACTTATCCTCAAAACGTACAATACAGTTCATTACACTAGAAAAAAAAATACTGATCGTGTTAAGACAGTAATATGTAGGTAAATTTGCCATAAAATAAACACAGGTACCTACAAATTTTTGCAGTGGTGCTGATATATTTTAAGCAAGAGGGAGCCGATAATATATATAATTACGTAATATTGCATTAATCTCGTCTGTCAGGCACACAAGGCGGACACAGTCGTTCGTGGTGAAGCAATAAACATTTCTTAAAATAGACACCGATAGTTTTTTTCTTTTTTTTTTTTTAGCGGAGAAGAAACCGTAAACATAAAACTTGTAATAATTATTGAACAAATATTATATTAAACATACGATTTATACGAGAATTGAGTTTTATTTTTACACCGGCGTGCCTGCCTCTACTCTAATAATAATAATAATAATAATAATAATATGTAGTAATACTGATCCGGATTATGCGGTTTGATTTTTGCTCGGGCGCGGTTCAAAGTCTAGGGCGTGGTCCCTAAACGGCCTTGCTCGGGACCTTGACGGTCTCTTCGGTTACGCGAAAAAAAAAACGCTGTTAAATCTAAAAAATAAAATACATAGCGATGATAATAATAGTAATAATAACGAACATTTCGTATCACACACGTGTTTAATACCAAATTAATAGCAGCGGAGCCGTACACAGTCAGTACACACTATACCTAGGTATGCGTATATCGTATATTTGTTTTTTTTTTTTGTTTTTTTTTTTATCCACTAAGTAGTGGTATGTTTACGTGCCGCACCGGGGGTCACTCGGAGTTATGCGTGGCGCTCCGACAATGAATTCCGTGCCGTCGGACACGGAGACCAGTTTTTTATTTCTATTTTTTTGCGTACCTATACACCGGTAGTCACGAGCAATCAAGAAAATAACCGTCCCGGAGTCGTTATCCGGAGTATTGTTGTTTACACCTCCCACGGGATTCCGATGATGAATCGACCAATTTATTCGTATATAACTAAGCGGCCGGATTGTCGAAAAAATGTTTTTTTTTCTTTTTTTCAAAAATCAGACCAACATTGATTATTATCCATACTGCTCCCCGAACTCTCGATTTTCTATAAGAAAATCGAATTTAACTCCCCCATTAGTCGGACTCCCCTTATTTCTGCTAAAAACTGCTTATTTATTTCGCTTTTCATCATATTGTTTGCACATTCTTTCCGCCTGTATGTAGGGTTATATTCTTACTAAGAAGTACAAATTATTTCCTATCTTACAATTTCGTTATGGTCTATATATTTTAAGACGTCGTAAGACCCTTTATAAAATATGTTTTTTCATCGGTCTATCCAAGTTTTCAAAATTTAGTTACTAGAACGCCATCTTAGAATTTTAAAGAAAACACGTGTATTTCAATGTTTGATTTAATAATATTTGTCTGATGTTTGCACAAGTTTATTTACTAAAATCAAAAAAAAAAAA
>NW_019102698.1:0-2296 GCF_001856785.1 Myzus persicae | reverse complement strand
TTCCCTTTATCCGAGATTAGACTTCGTTATTCAGGAGTAGTTGTTGCCTGTTGGATGTTGGTCACTGGTAATTTATTGGTATCATAAATTAATAAATTAAATCGGGTGTTGTCAATATCAGTATTCACTATTCTGCAGTACTAATGATTGCCATAATATAATAGACCAATCAACTAGATGAATTTTGGACGGCGCTTTGTATAGGCAATTTAAGGCCATAATTATATAATAATAATAAAACCTATTAATATTCAATATAATATATTATATTATTATCTAATATCTATTAATTATACATTCAGTATTAAAAAAATAACTTTATGATTAACCACTTATTCTCTATTAATAAATATTATAATAATTATTATGAAGATGTCAATAGTTAAAGTCATAAGCACATTTCAATAAATGATAAATGTACATTTATTTCGAATTTTTAATAACTACCTATACAAATACCAATGACGGTTTATCAATTTTAAGTCTCAATAATCATTTGTTATATTTCAAATCTATGTTTCACCATAGAAAATGGAGCAGAGATCTCCCTAACTTGAAAAAAAAAAAAAATAAGTCAATAGTGTCAGAAGTGTCACTACTGGGTGGCTTCTTCCAACAACCCATTCATGTCTTTGTAAATTAGCCCATATTCTTGTTGTGTCTCTGGGTACAGATGGTATATTTCTTATAAAAAAAAAAAGTTTCACCATAGATCCCCTGTTAGATAGCACTGTAGGTTGGAGCCAATAATTAAGTAGTACCTAATCTACTTTATAGTGGATACCTGTCGGCTGTTTATGTGCATTTTTAGAAGGACGACTGAATATATTGTACAGTCAGGGCCATATTTAGGGGGGAGCAATGGGGATATTTTCACTGGGCGGCCCAAATATTGATCCTATATAGGGGGCGGCCGGGCCCCCGCGGTAACTCGGTGTAGTATATTGCATCAATAAATATTTTTTTTTTGGAAAAAATTTGTACTATGACTCGACCCTTGTTAACTTAACAGTGCAACGTTAACGGATAAGTGCTAGAGATAATGCCTAGCATAAAATATAATTAATATTATTTTAACATAACCACGATGTGTAGGTAAACAACCATGACTTAACTACTAACTAAAAAAATGTTGTTAATTCTAATGTAACATGGTCAGGGGAACCTTGTTACAATAATAGTTATCCAGAGAAGGTTTTCTATTCCTTATGGATAAGTTTTCTGTAGCTGGGGGTTAGAGCTGTGTGCCTGTGTATGAGGTATTATTTTACTAATACTTATCAGAGAAGTTTGGTTTAAAGTTCTTTATTAATTATAATATTAAAATAATACTTTACTAAACATGTAGATTTCAGATGGCTGTTGGTAGATGAGTTTGTTCCTGTTGATGAATGTTTTCGAACTGCCGTCGTGTGTCATTTTAATTACTATAATAATGTGCACGGGTATAAAAGTATTGAGTGTGTATATTTTGTATTGTACATTGGGCAATTCTATAGTATGTGTGTTTTGTGTATAATTTATATGTATAGGATGTAACTAATGTTACACTAACATTTTATAGGTATTTGATATTAGAACATTTTTATTTATTTATTGTTATACGTAATGTCTTTGTATGAAAATTATCTACATTACATTATAATATAATGTAAAATTCAAATTTTAATATTTTTAATTACCAATCCTTTTTTGAGGTTCTGGGGGGGGGGGGGGGGGGGATGTAAAATTCAAATTTTAATATTTTTAATTACCAATCCTTTTTTGAGGTTCTGGGGGGGGGGGGGGCAGCACCTCTGGACCCCATCCGTAAATACCCACTGATAAACAGATAAAACATGTCTTCTTTAATACCAATTATCTCTACTGTTATGTTGTATAGTATGTTAAGAATTCATTTTCGGGAGGTAGTAATGGACATAAGCAAAGTAAGATCAGGATAATGTTTTGTTAACAGCAATGAGGTTTGATTCTTAATTTATTTAATATGATTTACTTTAGTTACATACTCATACAAAGATTGGTTTTAAAAAAGTAGTATGTTTACAGAAGTAATTTGTACAGTATAAGTTTTATTAGTCTTAACATTTAAAAAATTTTTTTTTATAATCAAACATTAATGTAAAACACAATTGGACAATGATCACTACCTAGTACTTCATTTCGTATAGTACTATCACATACATTATCCATGAATCTTTTTGATGAAATAAAATAATCCAGTCTCCTAAAAAAAAAAGTTTATTTATTAAATTTTGTTGTATTCTGTAAATGTTTCAATTACACATAATATGGT
>NW_019102697.1:0-2226 GCF_001856785.1 Myzus persicae | reverse complement strand
ATTAACTGAGCGCAATTTGTATTAATGTCATAATGTCAATTTGATTATCAACGTGTACCTATACATATAACGAAATCATATTTATATAATTATAAACATATAAATAAAAATGTGTAATTATTGTTATTGATTGTTAATTGGCTATTATTATTTATTACTATAATATTAAATCAACGTTGTATACATACTGTATGTTATATAGTGACGAGACTAGATATATATTATGTGTATGTATATATATATTTATATATATATATATATTAGATAAACAATATGATTTCGATTTGAATTGTTTTTGTTTATTTATTTTTTGATTATTTGTGTTTAGAAAATAATTATCTCATTATGGCTTTACTGCAACAATCATTGCGCAAACGTTTGGGTGCATATTTTGTTTCAAGTGAGTTTCATTGCATTAATAAAATTGTGTAGCGTATAATACAGGTTTTTTATGATTAATCACAATCATAAAATATTCAGAATGACACTAAATAACTGATTATTGTTACGTGCAATATTATACACACACACGCACATGCATTTTATAGGTACGCATAATATTTTGTTGTGTACTATACGTCTATACATTCATAAAAGGTTTCTCGTTTCTTTCGCGTCTTGTTATATTTTAAACAAAATGTAGTTTGCCCGGAAACTTTAGATGGCGACCAAAGTGTTTACAAACGGATTGTTGACCAGTTGGAAGATCTACAGCGGTTTCACCAAGAGTTGATAGCAGAAAGTGGCGTCAGCGAAGACCCTAAAACGTTCGAAAGTAAACAAAAGGGTATTTTAACAATGTCAACACGAAAAGGTCCTTCGACCACACCCCAGTAGCCGCAGGACCTTATAGCCTCATTAATTTCCCCTCGAGATCTCCACGACTGGTGACCGATTTTTCAAACTTTTCTTGTTGGGATGAAATGCATTTCCAAAGACTTGACATAACAACCCTAAAAAAAACCTAAAAAAATAAATAAAATAGTAGCCTATAATATTGTGTCTGGGTGACAATGATAAATCATGAATGCCATAGAAAGTTAAAAAATATCTTGGATAAATAAATAACTCTCAGACCGTCGTAAATTGTATATACGGTGATAATCGTTTGTAATATTTCTTTTTTATAATTAATTTTTTTCTTATCGAATTCGACGACAATTTATGCATAATTCAAATAAATAAAATTATATACAACCAAGTTTTTTTATCATTGTGAGTCTTAGGTATAATATTATAATATTTCAATAAATGGCAATTCTTCGTTAGGTTCATAAACCGCAAAAGAACGAACCTACCTATCTGAATATTTGTGTGTATAAATATCGAATACCTACTGAAAGAATAATATTTATTATTCATACTTTATAGGCAATTTATGGTTCGAAAAGTGTAGTAAACATTCGAAGGGTATTCGTTGCTGTTACTATCCTACTAATATCCAAACAATAAAGACCCTTATAAACAACAAATTATTAGTTTAATATTCAATTCGTATAACTTAATATTGTCAAAAAAATATGCTACTTTGGCTTAAATAATTTATTGAAACTAAGGATTTTATTAAAAACAAAAATTTAAGAATGAGCTTTGGTATAAAAATAATGTCATCATTAGTCAAAATCGTATTTTCGGGTAGTTCAATTGTTTCGGATTAAAGTAAAACATTTAAAAACTCAAAAACTGATTGATAATAAAATGATAATTTCCCGTCAAAATATCACCATATTTTACCTGATGCTCCAACATTGTAAAAAACTGCACAGTTGTAAGTATGTATTAAAAATCAAAAATAATAGTAATATTTTGGTAAGTTTTTTCACGATTGAGCTCATTATAATATAATGTACTCCAAACCGTAGATAGATTATATTAGTTGGTATCTGCTAAATGCTTATTAAACTAATACCATGTGTCTATATCCATATAAAGTTACCATAGTTACTACAGCAAACCATTATTTATAGATGAATAAATATGAAATAATTAGTTGGATACCCAAAGTAGAAGGGTATATTGATGTACCTAATACAGTTAATTAAATATAAGTGTATTATGATACAAGCTTTCCGGGGTAGTCTTAAGTATTTTAAGCTGAAAGCACTACGAATGTCATTATATTCCATACATAATATTACACACATATTAAAATTCCTTCTCGAAAACAATATTTTAAGGCTGAAAATGTATTTGGATTCGTTATTAAATAGGTACTATTTGAGAATA
>NW_019102696.1:0-2234 GCF_001856785.1 Myzus persicae | reverse complement strand
CACACACACACACACACACACACACACACACACACACACACACACACACATTTATTATATTATATTACACGTGTACCTACGATCATGTACTACTATTATAACGATTCGAACACACTGGCACAGTTTTTACAGTGGCGTTCCGTCGACGACTCGGTGAAAGCATTTATTACGGCATTTCGTGTTTACCGAAGATATTCACACCGTTTACGTTTCGACGAGTACAACAATAACAACAACAATAATAATAACGTGATATAACATAACAATAACAATACGTTTATAACGATACGGGCCTCGGCTGCACCCCGCGAACGCGCAAGTGTGCGACGGTCGACAGAAGTGTGTGCGAGTGTGTTTATTATTATCGTTGTTATGTACGCCGAACGCGCCAGCCTGTGCAGCAGGCGAGAACGATATAATAACGCAATAACAATAATATTATACCTGGGTACTACCGCACGATCGTGTGTAACCATGTGCTCGTCAACACACACTGCACCGATACATCCCACCGTGTACGGTGCGATATTAAAATATAATATTACAATATCATAATATATTATCGTCACATCACTACTACAAACCTCGACACGGACGACTGCGCGGCAACACCACCCCGACGAATGAAGGCGATTATCACACGACGTCGTTAATTGAAAAGCGGCAGCGGCGGCGTTTCGAAGACGCGCGACGACGGTGTTAATATTATAGTAATATATTGTGTGCACGATAATACGTTTCAATGACGCGAAATACCGGTGTGTATAATATTATCCGTCGCGACTCGTCACATTATTGTTTACGGGATATCGTAACACCGCGGCGTGCCCATACGATATTATACTCTATTCCGAATAAGTCTGGAAAAATGTACGACGAAATAACGCGTCAGGTTTCGCGCGACGTTATCCGCGACGAGTAACCGAAACCGTAGCCAATCACAGCGGACCCGCGTGCGCGATAATTCCAGACTCGTTTCGAATAGAGCACAATATAGTATTGGGTGTAATAATAATATTCGTTTTGATAAACGCCCGCGAATATATTAAATAAGTTAATTACAAACAAAACGAACGACGTGTGCAAATCAGTGCAAATCCTATCGAGACGGATAATAAATACGTATGACTGCAGTTGTGTGCTTTCAAGTGTGACGACAATATTTTTCTCTCGATTTTTCCCGTCAGATATGCACGTACAAAGACACGACGATATGAGACTAAAATAGCGGACAACAGACCTAATAAGTTTGGAATGCTATCGCGAATTAAACATATTACATCAACTACGGTCTGAGAGTTAGCGCATAAAGTCAATACAATCTAGGTAATAGATGTAAAGTAGACGTTAAGATTAAGAGGACGTCGTACCCGTATTTGTTGTTGTTGTCTCCGTCCTACACACGTGCGACACGGCAAATTTTCGTTCACCAGCACCGGTCTCAATAGTGCGCGCTGTTGGTTTTTATATCAGATATCTAAAGTACAATTTAAAGGTAAAATTAAAATTGTACGTTTAAATTATATTATTATTGTGACCTGGGGGGGGGGCATCAGCTAAACTTTCATTTATTATATTATTACATCTTTGAGTAAGTTATGATGACTTTTTTGAAATTGTACATTTTAAAATGATCATAACTTACTTAAAAATAATAATAAGTTATTAGGGCTAGGATTTTAATGACCTAAAAAATACACAAAAATGCACTAAAAAAAATGCGAAAATTCCCAATAACTTTAAAAAATGAACTTGACCAAAAAATGTGCTTAGATGAGCGAAAAAAATTTATTTATAAAATAAATATTATTATTAATTATTAATTATGAACATAATAGACTTGTGAATGTAACCGCTTCCTGATATAATTATTCTGAAAAATTAATTAAAGCATAAATTGAAATAATTTAATGAAAGATATATCATATTTTTTTTCACCTGTATACATATATTATTGCATTGCACAATTAGATGATTATTAAGATTTTCAAACAGGAAGCTGCGACAGCGGTCAGATAAAATGTTTTTATATGAAGAAAAACTTCGTACGACGTCCATAGAAGTAACAGGCAGTGGCGTATATAGGGGGGAGGCCCCCTAGGCCAGAGCCCATAGTGAAATTGCAGGTTTAATTAAAGTATTGCATGTATATTTACACTGTTAACAGTTTTTCACCATGATTAAGTTAGCCGGTTGATTAAAATCATTTTTGAGTAATCTACAAGGAAATGTTA
>NW_019102695.1:0-2226 GCF_001856785.1 Myzus persicae | reverse complement strand
AAAAATTATTTTCAAAAAAAAAAAAATAATAGAAGAAAGCCATTTTGTATAATTCGTTTTTCTAAAAATAATGACGTTTCAACATTTTATTTTCATTAATCTCCAGATTTGATTGGCCACATTGAAAGCGTTCGCCGACCTTGCCGCATCTTTGATACCACTATGGTATAAAATATAATTTGAAACTAAAAAAATATTTAAAAAATATCAAGAAAATAAAATGTCGAAAAGTCTATATTTTCAGAACAATGAACTCTACAAAATAGCTGTCTTCGGATTTTTTTGCAAACAATTCAACAAAATAGATATTTTTTAACTCTCTCACCAAAACGTTAAAATTAATTAAAACACCACACATTTGTATAGTTCTTGTATCCGAGCGAGTCTTATTTTAATAAACCAGATCTTTAACGTCTTCAGTATTTCAGGAGATATCGCAATGATGGTTAAATCCTCACGGGACATCCTGTATATATAGCAGTAAAAGCTGCCTTTCGCATATACTCGGGGCGGATATAAATATAATAATGCGAGTATATAACATAACGAGTATACACCGGCGGCGGCGGCGGCGGCGGCGGCGCGTTATTCGAGCCGTGGAGGAGGAGGCGTCTTGTTATACCTACGTGTGCGTGTGTTAGCGAATTTCTTAACACACACTCGCTCACACACTGCACCGCAAAACCGCGCCGGATAATTGGATATGGCATTTCGGTCGATTCGACCGGGTCGTAAATTAGATCACGATCTATGGGTACTATACACGCACGCGCGGGTCGGCAGCATTCCTATATTAATATAATATAGAATAATATCACGTGGAGGTTTATAAGCGGAAAAAGAGCACATGATAATATTATGCACTTCGGCGGTGGTGGTGAGAATCGTTTTGACACAATCGCGCTCCGCGGGGTGGGTGGGGAGGGGGGAAGGAAAATATATCGAAACAATCTGTATCATCCGTTGCCGCCGCCGCCGCAGCATCGGTGAAATTATAAAACCGGTTCCCCTCCCCTCCCCTACACGGTTTGTAATTCATGCGCCGTCGGGTTTATTATATTGATAATATTATAATATAATAATATTATTACATAAGTAGGTACCTACGTTTTTTTTTTTTTTTTTATTTCACTAAATTTCTACATTTTTTTCACTTCTTTATATTTCTATAATATAATATATTTATTTTAATTTTAATTATTATGTCGTGCGACGACGTCAACGGCGACATTTCGGTTTATTACTATGATCGGTTAACATACGAGTGCAGCGTACACGCATGACCGGCGCGACGGAATTCCGAAATATTTCGATAGTGACTTTAACGCGCTCGCTGGTGTACAACAATATATTATAATATTATGCCATATTATGCGCCACACCACCGCCGCATAAAGACGACAGTTTTATATTAGACCCACCACACCCACATGTTTGGTCTCTGTCTTACAAACGTAGAACAAAGTAAATTTTAATAATTCATTTTACTCAGTCATTTTTGAGATTATAGAGTGAATTCACCAAAATATTGAAAATTGTTTGTACAACTTCGTTAAAATATTCATATAACTCACTATAAATTACAACATGATAAAAACCTATGAGATGCTGTACAGATAATAATCTTACCTTTAATTTTTACAAGAGGTCATTTCATTCTACTTGTACAGATAACAGATTAAAATGTTCTATTGTGAACGTAAGATTTGCCAATTTGTATTATCGCAAAAGAGATTCGTCAGGGAATAGACTCAACTTCGGGACGAAACGCTGTTGCCGCCGCCAAACGTTAACCACCTTGGTCATATACCGTTTTTTGAAAATTAGGTATGATTATTTTAGGTATATTTTATTACAACATAGCTGTATATATATATACGTACGTGCTATTTATACCTATTATTATAATATATATAATATTATACTTCTATATAATTATTGCTTTAATTTCTCGAGATCGGTTCTTCGGAGGCATGTCCGATGAGGGTCTTCTGTAGTATCGTGTTCATGTAATATGCGCCTATTATATGATGTACAGGTACACGATCCGACTGATTGAAAAATTAAAACGGTAAGGAGCAACGAGATGGATATAATACATGGAAGATTTAATTGTACATATATTATGTCATGATAATATGAGTAAATTATAATATTGCGGTGAAGATAAGTTGTAGTCGTCAGAGAGAGAGATAGTACCTAGCTATACGGTAACCGGAATGCCAG
>NW_019102694.1:0-2205 GCF_001856785.1 Myzus persicae | reverse complement strand
AATTGTTATGTTTACCTTGACGGTAATGATTCTACTGTCAAAACAAAACATTAAGGTCGACACATTTGAAGGGTTGATCAATAATAAGAATGGGGTTGAATATTAGGAGACTTGACGTGTACAGCGGAGAGTGTGTTCATATTTTGTAGCACTGTAGTCAGATAAACAAAGAACATATACGCATTAATAATGTACATAATCGAAATTGAACTTTTAGAGTAAATGGAAAATAGACTGAATTTTGAGAGTGCGAAAATTACTTTTGTACGCGTATAGCGATGACTGCAAAATCATATTTGTACCTACACGAGATTAAATCTAGTAAAGTTAGGTTTTCAAATTTAGTATATATTTTGCAGAAATAGATTTCACCGTTGTATGTGATATATTATGCATTGGATGTAGGGTTTTAGTATACTATATTCAAACGGATACGAATACATAACAGTTTGACTTTCAGCAATGAACTATAAACTACTCCATACCTAAATAAACAATTTTCTTTTAATCTTAGTACATTTGACACATTTTTGTCAATTTAATTCATTCAAAATGTTTAATGTAGAAATCTACACACCTATGAAGGTAGCTTTATGTGTAAACACTTTTGAATTATTCCTGTTTTCTTATGTATAGGTACTGATTTATTGCTGTCTTATAGAAATCAGTAAGATACAATTTTCCGAACACTCGATTTACTAGTTGCATCTGATTGACGGGGTTTTCTTTTGCTGTAGAAAGAGCGTATATTACTATGTGAATCGTAAAAAATTGGAAACTTACACAATTTCAAAGATATTTTGGGAATGCAAAATACTTAAACCTGAAGTGATGATATTCCATTGTTTAATGGTTGTGGTGATAACGTGAGTATTTATCTGTTATAACACTTATATAGCACTGTCAGCACTGTTTACATTTTAATGTCTGCAGGTAATACATATTGATTTATTCCCTCACTACGTTTTCTAGTTAAATAAATAATACTTACTAAATTTATTATTAGTTGAAATGAAACTTCTTCTGTTTTCAATCTCCTCTTAATTGAATTAATTATTAAATTAATATTATTATTTGTTAATTAATTATTATATATTATATATTGATTTTTTTTGATTTTTTTGACTTAAATAGTTTTGTTACTTAAAATATTATACAATCCGTTTATTCATTATATAATTTTAAAAATAACATGTTCACTTGCATAACTCTAAAATCACTATATTTCATAGAATATATTTTGTAAATATAATTTATACCGTTAATAAAGAATTATTACTATTTCAAATCAAATAACTTGTGTTCATAATTTATATGAATTCAAGGAACTCTGATATTCTAAACTTAGTTCCATGTATGTTACGATATCGGATAATTCCTATACATGAGTTCTGCATAATATAATTTTTCCGAAATGTTTTTGACGGTGATATATTTTTCTTTTGCGGTAATAATTTTACGTAATATTCAATTGAAATTCTACTAGAAATTACTTGCACACAGATGGAATTTTCCAATAATATTACGTTCAATTTACTACTATATTATAGGATATATTTTTTAGTATTATATATAAATTTCCAGACGGTATAGGTAGATTATAGGTACTCTGTCGTAATAAAATATATTTAACGCCGGAAGAGGAATGAGATAGAAGGATGGTAAAAAAAAGAAGGAAAAAACATTGTAAAAATACAACAACGCAGTGTCTCGTTTTTCAAACGTTCCCTTTTATTCATCATATATAGGTAGGTACGTGTACTAGAAGAACGACATTTTAACGATGTCCCTTTGGCTAACAATGACAATAGGAGCCATTTTAACAAACCCTACATCTTTTTACGGCCGTAAGCGATCAATTAAAATCGGGGAAAAAAAGTCGAACGTGTAAAGTTTCAAAAACACCTTTACCGCGAAGACTTATACCTATGTTATATTATGTATTTAATTATGCGTTTTAAATTTTAACGGCCGTCGGGCGTACGTAAGCAAACAAGCAAACGGCGAAATTACAAAACTATTGTACTGACTTAAGGCGTGTGCCTTGTAGAAGATGTTATAACCCCAAAATATGCATTTAACATGTCCGACAGTACAACTTCATGATATTATTATGACCTCTTAAAGTCCTTGTAATATATATTATTTAAAAATAGCCAAATCAATGATTTTAACTATTAAGATTAAGGTCCGAGTCTTTAGTTT
>NW_019102693.1:303976-344879 GCF_001856785.1 Myzus persicae | reverse complement strand
TTAATTCCTTTACCAAGACAAATTATAAAGCTCAAAAGTAGGTACTTACGATCTAGAGCGTCTACAAAAAAAATGATTTATAGCTTTTAACAAATGGGTTATTTTCTAGTATAAGTATCATTGTTTTTTAGCATTTTTTATTATAAAATCACTTCAAGACCGAAACCCGTATAACCCGAATAATTCTATTTTGAAAACATCCAAAGTAACCAAAATCAGAATAAAACATTCTGGTTAACGCGGAACCCTGAATAATCTTGTTAGAACCAAATCTAAAGTTTAACGTTTTTCAATAACATTAATTAAACAAATATAATATGGCTTTAATGTAATAGAATTTGGGGTTATGTAAGGTTTGAATTGGGTTGAGTACATAACCAACACATTTAACTATTCAAGAATAGTTTCTGAACAATCTGAACAAACATCACTTTGAAGTTGAACGTGAATACCTCAACATACATTTTTAATTTGTCATCTGGCCATCATAGTAGCAATAAAAGTAGAATTATTGCAGTAAATATAAAAAATTCTCACTTAGGTAAGAGTGTTAAATGTGAGACTAATGAGCCCATAGAGCTATTCAAAAAAAACCCTCTTATCTATCATATTAAAAATTAAAAATTAAAATAAACTGAGATAAACAATGCATATTTTGTTCTGATCAAATTGAAAAGATTAACGGGGTAGAAATAAGAATTAAAATGCCTACTGATAAAATTATAAACATCATTTACGAATGACTTATGGCAATTATATGGATAAGGGTGTCTTGGCACTACGTTTCAGCTTAAATTTAACCAAACTTTCAATGTTTAATTAATAATTAAATAAATATATTTCGTTTGTGTTATGCTCATATATCCAAACATAAACAATTAAAATAGCTGAAATTTACCATGAATATTATGAAAGTTAATACTTATGAGTTCTAAGTACCTATGTCTAATATAGGTACTTCAAAAAAAGATGTACCTAATAAATTTGATTAATCATTAATTAGGTACTTATTGTAACTTACTCTTAAATCCATTACATGTCGTTACCAACTCTATACAATTTTAAAAAACAAAATTGGTTTAGTAGATTCCACAAAAAATTGATTCATTATATCATTATATTACTATTAGTTTTTTTTTGTATGTGTGTAAAACTGTGTACATCATAAACCATAATACATAACTATTCTAAATATTACTATAATTGTCTACTAATTAAAAAAATTACCTGTACATAGTTCTGAAAAAAAAATGTATTTGTCAAGCTTGTCCATTTACTACAAATGTTTCACCATCCAACAGATTATTTTATTTAAGTCATAGGATTATTAATTAACCAATTATAATAATAACAATTAATAACAATTAATATAAACTACATCATATTTTGTTAAACTGAAAAGTAACAAATTTTAAAATTTTCTGCTTGTCTTCAGATTATCATAAAACAACAAAAATATGTTTTCATTTTGTATTTCGACAACATAAAAGTCATAACACAAACATATTAAATATGTTAATACATTAATCCTTACGTTTTAACTCGGCTGTATTCGGTGCAGTAGCTGCAGGAATTACAAAAACTGAAATTACTATAAATGTAAGCGTTAATAAAAATTGCTTAAAGAAAATCATTTTGATTTAATATAATTATATAATAAAATAATGTGAGCGTTGAACAATAAATAAAATAAAATAGTATTGCTCGATTTATTTTATAAGCGATATCTTCCTAATCTATGTACACTTCCTTAGCACAAAATAAATAATGTTTAGTAATACAATATATCCATAGTAAATAATATTATGTTATATTTATCGGTAAACGACATGTTTTTAATTTTAATTTTTCAACACTTAAGTAAATATAATGAGCATCTAACATTAAATCCATTACATTGCATAATAGCTTGACGACGATAGAAATATTTAATGCTATAATAATATAAATTATTAATAAAAGTATTACCGTTTTTGAGAATTTATATGGTTTTAAGTTAAGCAGATGCCATAAACGCATGCTTTGTCTCAGTCTAGCAAACACATAAGGAATAACATTACAAATCGCAGGTTCTGAATAATTCATTTAACTTTGCTATGTTTAAGCTTAGAGTGAATTGAAATATTATCAAATTTAAAATTAAGAATATTATCTAGTCGATGACATAGGTATGTTTTTATACTTCAATTTTAAATCAAACTATGTCATCGACTATTTGATATTCTTACTTTTAAAACTGATAATATTTCAATCCACTCTAAGCTTAAACATAACAGTGTGAGATGAATTATTTAGAGAATACAAATATGGGTATGGCGTCCTCTTAATAATAAACATTACAAACAAAATTTAAAAAAAAAACACATTTTTGTAATTATCTTTTAACCTCATAATTTTTAAGTTTTTACTTTTTCGAATGACAATATTCATCTGATGTTAAGTTTTGCAAGTGGAGTGGTACACTGTTGCCGGCTAAACCGCAAAATGTTGGTCTACTACTACTCAGCTCATCTAAACTTTAAATAATTATAAGTTTATAACTAATGAGCCTACAGCTAACTCATAAAGTATTAGCTATAAATTTTATTTAATTATATATTATTACTCAGAAAAATATCCTGCCTTCGAAGACAAATTTAAAAATGTATATTGTCATTTAATAAAGTAAGAAGTTAAACATTATGAGGATAAAAGATAATTAAAAAAATTATTTTTTCGTTAAAAACGTTGTTTGTAATGAGGAAATAAATGACTATTGACTTAAAACCATATAAAAAACAAATTTTTAAATACATTTATACTTTTTGAAATGATGAGGAACACAATATAAAAAAATCAGCCGATAGTTTTTTATTGAATGTAGGTACATATGGTTTTCGTAATTTATTTTCAATTTCAAATAATTGATTCATATTTGTCTTATAGATAGGTAGGCACTCCTTAAATCTTTTTATTTAACTAAATTGTTAAACCCTAAAAAACCTAATAATATTATTGTTAAACATGTATAAAAGTATATTTTCATTCATTCAGTTATAAAATGAACAATTAAAAAAATATATATATATAATGAAAATTGAAGGTGGGTACATCAAAGTTCGTTTGGAACTCATAAAAATATGAAACTAATATAATATTTTAATGAAACAATCTATATCTATATATTATATAAAATAAAGTGGTGTTTTAGATTAAATACGAAATCTCTAAAAACACTTTTTGGATTAAGCAAGAATTTTCTAGGTATGTAGTATGTAGGTAAAAGATGTCGACTATGAATGCGTATTGCAAAATTCAAATGAAAGCCTAAATTTTCTTATAAAATATTTATTTAACGGATGAACTGCTGAGAGGTTGGGCGCTATTGTGTAGTAATTATATTTCTCTTCAATTAGTTAACGTTGAAAATTTTTAACGGTATTTTGTTTCATTTCAGTGTTTGTTTTTATACAAGAGAAGATTATACAAACAGTGTGAACATGGGCGTCCATAGGTAACATTTTAGGGGGGGTCAAAATAAAAAATGTCGGTAATAAGGTAATATTGTGGTAATATTTATTGAGCTACAAGTTCATAATATTTTTTTCCAGAGGAGGGGAGGAAGTGCCCCGTCTTGCCTCCCCCCTCAATGGGCGCCAATGAGTGTGAATGAATTTTTCCGGAATACATTTTACGTGTATTTCTTCGATATTAATTCATATTACATTGTTGGGTTAGGATTTGTCGTCTGGTCATTTCGGGAGAAGGGAAGGTAGAGTGACTTAATTTGTAGGTATCTAAATAAAATCTACAAAAATAATAATGTACTTATAAAAACATCAAATTTGGTGACCAGCATCTTTTTTTCATAAAACCATTCTTATGTAATATTTCTAATATTTCTAAAATGTAGTATCTAGGTACATGTCAATCGTATATTCCATTACACATAAGTGGGTATAGTTAAGATTAAATTACTTAGTAATTGTTCCCCTTTTTAGAGGTTTCTAAGAGTAAGTTTAGAAAACCGATTATCTTTGTTATGTCCGCCCTTTAGTTACCACTACATAATTAGGTACCTAGTATTTAAGATAGTCTAAGTTAAGATTTTACAACAATTCTGTTTAAAATAAATATTTTCTACTGAGCTTTAAGCATAAGTGAGCTTTTTCAAATCGTTTTGCTTCGTCTACGAGTCAAAAGTTAAATGGATAACTCACACTGAACTATTTTTCGAATTTCATTAAAACGTTAACTATCAGTAAATAAATACTTTAAAAAAAATTGTGAACGTGTTTATGTATCGTCTATATTTTTCAACCGAGGTATGAACAACTCCCAAGGAACTTGAAAATATGTTTTCAAGGGTTATCACTCAAATAATAATATTTATTGCATTTTTTATTTTTATTCGAGACAAACAATCTGTACCTTAGGGGCACAATAAGTTTATATGGTTAGAGTAAATTACAGCCGGATACATTTGACATTAGAAGTCATCCATTGATGACAGTATTTATATAGTTTTTATATATATAAAATTAGTAAAACAATAACTGGTGCTCTGTCTTTGGATTAGTTGATGGGAGGAGGGTGAACAAGTAGGTCACGACACCATTTCTGTTTCAACGTCTGGGTGGGTTTTCAGGAATAGAAAGGACTGCGAGATTTGTTATTGACGGGTTGCTATTTAATGCACTAAAAAAAAGGTATAGAGGGGCCATTTCTAAGTCAAGAAGGGTAATTGTATATCTGCAGATAGAGGTTTTACTATGCTATTTATCCGCTTTTCTAAACATTAAGTATTCATAGCTATACTCGTTGAAACTTCAAACGTTATGTACGAAATACACTAACAAATGTTTAAAATATTTTTATTCGTTATTCGTAGTACACCTCCTATATTGTTTTTGATCATTTTTTATTTATCATCTGAATAAATACTTCGTATGCGAAATTAAATATGAAAAATATTACGCTTCTCGAACACATGTTTTCATTGTACCTAGGCTCTGTTTAGTTGACTTCGAATTTGCTAGTAATATAACATTACATAGCTAAGTACAAAATACTAGTTGGAAACTCGTCGAAATACATAATTACATAATATTATATACCAGCATATGTGATGTATATTATAATGTATGCTTATGCTCTATATACGTGATCCGCCACCCTTTCAAAATATTTGTCATTTCTGCGAATATCATACTAGGCGATATGCCTGTTAATATTAAATAGGCATCTCAATATGGCTTGTACATTGTACATAAATTAAATTATATTATATACAAGTAAGTACCTTGGTATCTCAAATACTACTTGAAACTATAGTTGAGATATATGGGTATGGAATGCACTTTTTGATGTACAAAAAAAAAACTCTTATCTCCAATGAAACAATTAAGCAGACTCTCACTTTCTTAAATATTAAATACATCTAGGATGAAAGTAAAACATTAAAAAAATTAATCTAATAGACAACAAAGGTACAACTTTAGTTTCTTAGTTTCTACAACGATGTTTATTTTACTTGAAACTGTTAACTGACGGACTATTATCTAATTTTATTCATTATTGATTGAATACAAAATCTGGTTGGTTTATAATTTGTATTGTACTGTGTACAGTGTTGTTACGATAACTCGGAGTTAAAGGGAGATAAAAAATCGTTTGAGGTAATATAATAGTATGATGTATTAGTTTAGATACCTAACTGGAATTTAACCTTATCAAACCTAAAGTGGAATAAAAGAAAAAAAAGAGTTGCCATGTTTTCCAAGATATTGTGACTCGACTTGCTGTATTAAGTATACGATTAATATTTTAAATGTGATAGGTGCGAAAACCGCGAACTGTGTCTGAATGCGTTTTCTGTGATCGGTGGTTTTGGGTCGTTCGAAAAGAATGAATTTACCATTTATAGTATGTTATTCTTATTCCTACACATTGTTTTGGTCAGGGTCTTAATATAATGCTGTATTATTATTGGATAGATCATAGTAATTAGTGCACGTAGATGCCGTAATTCTGTTGTTAGTACTCTTTTTTACAATTATTATAATACAAAATGTCTAATTTTTCAGTTTAAACCGCGTCACCGACTAATTCTATTCATTGATCTAGGAAGATCGTCGACAACTGCGTTTCAAAATCTCTAGATACTTTTTCAAGAGCTGCTTAAATCGTTTTGAATTTTATTTTTATCAACATGTTTGTAAGCGTAAAACAATGATTATTCTTCAAATAGAAACATATGTATCAAGTATCTACTATACATAATGCGTTCTAAAATGTCTATCGTATACCTGTCCAATTACCATTGAAATAAATTAATTTTAAAAACGGGAGAAAACACCACGCATTTGTCAAAGTCAAGCTTATATTTTGAGGTAAATATATTTTGTACCTACTTCAATAAGTACAAAATTTAGACAGTTAAATAAGAATATCCATTGAAGTTGAGAAAGGGTTGTAATTTTAAAATATTATTTTAATGTATGTGATTGAAACTTCTGAAATATATTATTATATTCTACACTCGTAATAACATTTTTCGTACATTTTTCTAATTCAGCCTATACTGTCTTAAACCAACTATAACAATAACAACAATTGCACAACTGTTCATTATGCCTAGGGTCACTAGCATATTTGATTTGCCTACTAAATAATTACTCAGGTGATAGAAATCAAGTAGGTAGGATAAACTGCTTGTTCGAAACCATGTTTGAAATATTCAATATATAACTATACAAATTTAAAATATTTTCAAACTACTATTATTATAACTTACGAGGAACCTTGTTTTTTCAAAAACAGGTATTCTTATTTAGATTTTGGTATTGGATATCGGTATTTATCTTTTTCGATTTTATTTTTGATTTTGAATATCACTGTTGGTTTTTTCGATTTCCTTTTCAGTTTCGATATCGATTTCTATTTTTAACAGATTTAACTCTTATTTAAAATCTGTATCCAATATTGGTTTCTAGAACTGTTTTTTCAAACAAATAGGCACAGATAATACACATTTTTTTCTATTGTTTTTCTAATTTCAATAATTTGCTTGCCAGCATAATATGTTTTATGTTATATTGCACAGATTATTAAAATAAACCAATGTTTCGGAATCATGAACCAATTATTATGTAAAAATCGTAATAACATTACTTTCAGGTACCTATGTAGAATGCTTTACGCACAAATTGATCGATTTAAATAAAATGTATGTTTATTGTACTATATTTATACGTTCATTTATTAATTGATACATACATGTGCAAAAAGTGAACTATTAATTGATACATACAATAGGTTAGGTATAAGCAGTGTTTGGCAAGTTCTGTATAAAACGAAATTGTTCCTCGTTCTTTTTTAAAGAAAATTAATTCTTCAGTTACAATCGCCATTTGTATGAATTTGTATGACCATTTTCGGAATTTGTATATGACTTCCTCCCGAGTTATAATCGAAAAACCAATTTTCCCTTGAACCCCCCCCCCCCCCGTTTTGGAATTTTCTACTTTTCTCTAAACGAAACAATTAAACGCCATTTGTATGAATTTGTATGACGGATATTTTGCATTTACGGAATTTGTATGTGACCCCCAATCGAGTAATAGTTGAAGAATATCTATGAACCCATATAAAAAGGTAATGTAATAATATTTTTTATATATATATAATAAACACTTGTATGTGAGTGGTTAACCAAAACTTAAGACTTATATTAAAACTTGATAAAAATCCCTTTAATATAGAATTCCTGATTTTAAAAACCAAAACTGAAATTACAAAATTATTTTTCTTTGGTTTCTGTTTTCCCGTTTATATCTAACTAACTGATTGTTGTTTATTGATATTTCCATTTTTTTATATAATAATAATGTTTTATTAATAATTGTACTTGCCTAATTAAATTCAATATTTTTCCCCTTTAATAACAATAATTATAATTACCCAAATAATTTATGGAGTTTATTTATGATTTAAAATTGTTATTAACTTAATACATATTTTAGTTCAAAGTAGAGAACAAAATGATTTGTCATGTTTTTTATTTTATTCTATGAACAAATTGTTCTCTAGCTAGAACAGTGTTTGAGTATTTTTCCTTGGTAGACATACTTAACATTGACAGATATATATTTCACTTAACTACAAGGATTAGTATATTAATATATTATGATTGCAACTATCAAATTGTTTATAAAATCTTTTATGGATTTTATTATTGTTCTAACAAAATACTTTAAACATCTTTCATGGTGTCTTTCGTTTTACCGTATCTGAACTCAATGTCCAATCGGTGACAAACTACGATTCTTTTGTGGTTTTACGATGAATAATTGACCTAGAATCTATTCATAATAATACGACTAGAGGCCATATTAAGTATTAAATATTAGTATTGGAAATTCTTAAAAATCACTCTATATAGGATATTTAAAACGTATACTAAACAACACATTTCTTTATTAATTGTACAAGAGCTACTTAGGTTATAATTTGTTACTAGTCTAATAAGGTAAATTCAAATGTTCAATTGCATTTGAGTTTTTTAACTATCCGAAAACTGGAACATATCTTTTATATTTATTACATTTTTAAATGTATGTATACCTAGCTATAACTTATAATTAATGTATATTATATTATTCCACATTTCCAAGATTGTATTATTACACAATGCAAAGGTGGGTACCCAGGTATACCATCCACTATAAATACCAGCATTTATAATCAATGGTAATACTATCAACGACCTGGTGTGAATTAAAAATAATATTATATTTCGATATATTTTGTGTGTAGAGTTTTAGGGGGATAATTGTTATAACGTATTATAGGTGCGATGTATAATTCAGATGCGATATTACTGAGTCTACAAAACGTAATGTAGTATAAATATTTATTATTTATAACAAAAATAATTAAATATTGGCTATAACACTGGAATATGAATACAGATAGTAATACAATTACATAATTTATTCAGTCGAGTCGTGTACTCCGATAAGCACGGACGTACACCGCAGCAGGTCGCTCCGTATCGCAGCCGACTCTGTTCCCGTGTGTGCTCGTGTGATCCAGACACGCCCACCAGCCAATCAGACGAGCCACGCGCCCGCAGAAGCTTATTACGTCCAACAAAGCTACCGACAACGATCACGTGCAGATAAGCCACGCCCACCGGCTAACCGCAGCTAGTCACGTGCGCCTAGACACGCCCACGACCAACCGCAACTGGTCCTGTGCGCTAGGCCTGCCCAACAGCCTACCGCAGCGTTTCCCTGCCGCACAAGCGCAGAAACGTCTCTGCAGGACCTACTTAACCCACTGCGCTGCGCTCTGAACGCCAGTTTCACAGCAACCCGGACCGGAGCAGCAACTAACTGGAAGAGAAGCCAACTACCACACCAGACACCCGGGGCTTGGCCCCTGGTAACAACATGCCAGACCAAAGAAGCCCGATGGACCAGACCCACCAGTCCCATGCATCGACCAGCAGTCGGCCGGCCCTGACCTCGGCGGAAACATATGCTAAGACCTCCGCTGACAGCGAGCCGATCGCCAAGAAACTAAAGGTCGCAAGTCCCCTCCAGGGCAGCCATGAATCGACGCAGAACTCCAACGGACACGGCTGGAACGCTAATTTGAGGGAGAAGCTTAACAAAGCGAGGTCTATCATAATGGGTGTTGCATCTAGCGCGAAGATCGTAATGGACAGAAATGCGGACGAGGACCTGCGGGCCCACCTTGAGCTTCTTCTGACCCGTACAGCTGACGCCTTCACGGCAGTGGACTCGCTTCTCGAGAAAAATGGTAACGTCGTGGGCTTGCCCAAAAACTGCTCTCCGGCCGGTGTCTCCAGCGGGAAAACCATGTCCGACGCCTCCACAGATATGGAACTTACCCCAGGGTTTTGGGACAGCCAGGCCTCGAGAACTACCGCCGCCATCCGACGCAAGCGGATTAAGAAGGCCCCAGCCGCACAGCACCCTCCAGAGACCGAGGCTGACACCGCCATGGAGACCGATGCCGAAGAATGGTCGAAAGTCGTCGGCAGACGATCGAAGCAAGCGAGTAAAATGACGGCTGCTGCACCCCCACTCACCACGGGACTCCGTCAGCGTCCATCAGTTTTCTCTAAAAAACCGCCGGCGATCCTAATCCAAAACGCGGCCGGAAAGTCCTACCAGGACACAATTCTGGCGGTGCGAAACTGCGGGCTGACCAGGGAGGAGATAGGCACCAGCGTAATGATGAGGCAGACACGGGATGGATGTCTCCTCTTGGAGCTACCCAAAGGCAGCAGCTCCACGAAGGCAGCCAAGATAATCGCCTCAGCCATGTCCAGCAAGCTCGGCGACACCGTCGGTAAGGTGGTACAGCTCGGGGTCCAGGTGGAGGTTGAGGTGCTCGACATCGATGCAGCCGCCACCGCATCGGAAGTACTGGAGGCACTTCGGAACGCGATCCCTGGTCAGGATGACCCGACAGGCAAGATCGACAGGGACGTTGTGAGTGACGTGAGGATATGGAGTACCCGATCCGGACAGCAGATCGCGACGGCGAAAATGCCCAGGAGCATTGCTGCCAGCATCACTAGGGTCCCGATCGGGTGGACCATGTGCCGCGTCCGGCCAAGGACGCTGCCACCTGAGAGGTGTTTCAGGTGTCAGGCTTTCGGCCACAACGCCAGATCCTGCACCGCGGAGGACAGGACGGGCGCCTGCTGGAAGTGCGGCGTGGTAGGCCACGCAATGAAGGACTGTAAGGAGGCTGACGACCGGTGCATCGCATGCGAGATCACCGGACTGCAAAGGGTCTTACACAAACCAGGCTCGGGTGCGTGCGCCGCTAGGAGACAGTCAGCAGGCACAGGTCTCAGATGATTAGCTTCCTCCAAGTTAATCTGAACAGATGCTGGGCGGCGGAACAGCTTATGACGCAGACGGCGAACGAGATCGGGGCCGACCTCCTCATCGTATCAGAACCTGCTTCACAGTACGGTCACGATGATAGATGGTGCTTCAGCACGGACCGCAAAGCCGCCGTGGGAACATCGCAACACACCGAACTCTGCCACGATGGTCGGGGCTCGGGCAACGGGTTTGCTTGGCTATCTTTTCGTGAATTGACCGTCTTCAGCTGCTATTTCAGACCTAGTGCCACGCTCCAAGAATACACTCACTCCCTAGGTGACCTTGAAGCGTCTATCCGCGCCAGGGGAAACGCTTCTATCGTACTAGCAGGGGACTTTAACGCTTGGAACATAGAGTGGGGCTCGAGGACTAACAACCCAAGAGGCGTCACACTGTCCGACCTCGCCTCCAGCCTGGGGCTGATCCTAGCCAATACAGGATCCACTCCCACCTTTGTGAGAGGGGCAGCGAACTCCATCATCGACCTAACCTTCTACAGAGGACTGGATCTCACTGAATGGCGCGTATCCGAGTCTGAGTCACTAAGTGATCACAGCTACGTCTGCTTCAGTGTGGACAACCGGAGCCAGGCCCCGGCCCGAGTGGAAATGCTCGCCGACGCCCATCGCGGTTGGTCCACAAAGAAGTTAGACACGGACGCCCTGCACCACTATCTTAGCACCACTCGTCTGGAGGTGGCGGCTGTACAGGCAAGCACTGAAAAAGCGCTATCCTCAGCCGAATCACTCGACACATTCTTGTTCGGTGCCTGCGAGGCGTCCATGCCCACGAAAAGACCTGGTCCCGAAGGTAGGCGACCAGTTTATTGGTGGTCAGAGGAGATCGCCGAGCTACGGAGGCAGTCCCTGACCCTCCGTAGGTGCTACCAAGCCTGCCTCAGACGCTTAGGCCAGCCCGGAAGCCAGGAGGCAAGATTTGCTTACATCGCAGCTAAAAGAGAGCTTCGGACGGTCATCCGCGAGGCAAAGAGAAAGTCCTGGGCCGATCTCTGCAAACAGGTCGACACCGACCCTTGGGGCAGACCGTACAAGCTGGTAATGAAAAGGCTAGGCGTCCGAAACCCAGCTGCTGACTCCAGGGGCAGGGAGGCCATGATCGCCGACTCTCTTTTCCCCGCGGCTCCAGTAACGGACTGGAATGCAGCGCCGTCCGCTGCTGTACATAATATTTTCCAAGCGTTCGACCCTATCCGGAACACGCTTGAGTTCAACAGAATCATCCCGAAGTTTACACCGGAAGACCTACGGAGAGCAGTAAAGAGGCTCACACCTGGTAAAGCGGCTGGACCTTCGGGGATCCCTAACGAGGTTCTCAGGGCTCTCGCGAACGCCCAGCCTCAAGCAGTCCTCAGAACATATAATGATTGTCTACACGCACTGATATTTCCGCCTCGATGGAAAAGGGCACGGCTCGTTCTGCTGCGGAAAGGCCCTGACAAACCTCCAGACGTCCCTTCGAGTTACAGGCCCATCTGTATGCTTGACACCCCGGGTAAGCTACTTGAACGCCTCTTGCTCCAAAGACTCGAGGAGCACCTCGACGAGCACGGAGGCCGGAGAAGAGCCCCGAACCAATATGGCTTCAGGAAGGGGGTCAGCACAGAGTCAGCAGTCAGCAAAGTCCTGAGCATCGCCGCACGAGCGGCCGATATGCCTAGAAAGAAGAACCTATGTGTCCTCGTGACGTTGGACGTCAAGAATGCATTCAATTCTCTCAGGTGGCCAGTCATTGACGCCGCCCTGAGGAGCATTAACGTCCCCGAGTACCTGGTGGAAATGCTTCGATCCTGGTTATCAGACAGGGTGCTGTTGACAGGCGAGGATATGACATCCAGGCCAGTGACCTGTGGAGTTCCGCAGGGGTCGGTCCTCGGACCTGCCTTATGGAACATCGCTTACGACTCTCTCCTAAAGATGGACGTGCCACCCGGAGTGCAGCTGATAGGCTTCGCGGACGATCTCGCTGTGGTAGGAATAGCTGTGACAGGTCAGCTTTTGGAGGACGCAATGAACCCTACTCTCGAGGCCATCGATTGCTGGATGGCAAGCAGGGGCCTTGAGCTAGCTCACCATAAGAGCGAGGCGGTTATTCTCTCGCGTAGACGTGCGTTCGTTCCCCCTCGGCTGACTGTCGGTGGTCATCAGATCACAATTTTCAACAAGATAAGATACCTTGGGGTTATCTTAGACAAAGGGCTCACATTCGCGGCGCACGTTGACAGCGTTGCCAAAAAGGCAACCCAGACAGCGGCAGCACTGGCCAGGCTGATGCCAAACATAGGAGGCCCAGGGCAGTGGAAGAGGAAACTGCTTGGCTCGGTCGTGGACAGCCAGCTGCTCTACGCCGCCCCAGTATGGATTAATTCGATTACCAACGTCGCCAGAACTAGGGCGAGCCTTATCCGTCCACAAAGATCCATTGCCTTGAGGACAATCCGGGCCTACCGAACTGTCTCAGATGAGGCCGCACTGGTTCTGGCCTGCACGCCGCCGGCAGATCTGACCGGGCTCGAGAGAGGGAGAATAAGGTCTAGGCTGAACGCCACTTTTGAGCCAGGAGAACTGCGTCCGTCTAAACTAGCGGTCAAACGCGAGGAGCAAAAAACCACAATTGCTCTATGGCAGGCAAGGTGGGAAGCGACCTCAAAAGCCGCATGGACGCGCCGCGCCATTCCGGATATAGGTAGATGGCTAGGCAGAACTGTACCGTTAGTGCCTCTGACGTTTCACATGACACAGGCATTAACGGGCCACGGATGCTTTCAATGGTACCTGAACCGGATGGCGAGGGCTGACAGCCCACACTGCTACCAGTGTTTGGATAACTCCGACACCGCAGAGCACACATTGTTTGAGTGCTCCTACTGGGACCGATTCCGCGACCAGCTGAGCGCCCAGTTAGGTCGTCGACCGACCGCGGCTGATCTTCCTCGGATTATTTGCGGCCCAGAGTTTGAAATACTCCCGGCGGATCTCACTGAGAAGTCCGCGATACTAAGAGACGCCGAGGAACAATTCAGGCTGTTTTACGGTATGGTGGAAGGCATTCTGTCCGCGAAAGAAGAGGAGGAAAGAGCCCGGCAGACCGTCATAGCCCGAGACGCGACGGCGGAAGATGAGACCTAGACTATCTTTAATAATACAAAATGGAAGCATAATGTGATAGTAGTGAGTGGGAGACTGGCCCACCTCTGCTAATAAGGTCTTTGTATTGATTATTCAATAAACGATGGGGGCCGGAGGAGAAGTATTGGCAACATAGTTCCTTCTCCGGTCATCGATACCATAGAAAAAAAAAGAAAAAAAAAAAAATTACATAATTTATTTAAATATTTACACATATTTTTATAAATTATATTATATATTAGTATCTAATAACGGATTTCGACATATATAACATAATTAATTAAACGATATACGTAGGTATATATGTACACATAGGTACATATGATATTATCCTTCCTTATATATATAAAAGAACAGGCCTTTTTTATGTACCAATTTTGTGACGACACTATTTAACTTTTTTCCAATTTTTTTTCACAGAATTATTCCAAATGCCTTCTTAAGCGTCACCACGATTTTCAAAATTTCGATTGTAAAGGGTTGAAAATCGATAAAAATAAATTGCTTACGTACAAATTGTAAGTCTATATAATATATATTTTACAGCACGGCGACCTGTGGTTTTCCATATATAGCGAAGTACAACTATAACTTTTTGTCCGTCCAACTTTGTGTTTGATCGGCGTGTAAATATGAACTGTTCCGAGAGGTAAAATTTTACAATCTATCTATGTCTATCTAGGTACATAAAAATAAATCCCTATTCCCTTGAGTCGATTCACCACGCTTATTGCTTATCATCTATAGCAAATTCTGAATTCATCTATCTTCTATCTATGATATACAAAAGTTAATATATAATTTCTTGGTGCTTATTTCACAGTGGAATCAATCGGAAGATTAATGAAAAATTGTGTATTGATTTTTTTGATAAGTGTTTGTTCATCAAGTTAGTGTAACCTAACCTTAAACTTTTAAACAAACTTAAGTCACCCGAGGGCCACCGTGACATACAATATGTGTGTGTATAGGTACCAATACAATTTGCATGTTTATTTTAATTAATAATTAATTTCCGATCAACTTTCTTAATTTTTTAGTAGAACTTGGTATTTTTTTAAATTTTTTGGTTGCCATTGGCGTTAATCTGGGAAATTAGGTTTAAGAATGCATCAAATTGAATTTTAGTACATTGCCTAATCAGGTGGCTGTCGGCTGAGTTACACTTACAGCCGCCCATCGGCGTGTACACAATCAAAATAATCAACTATACAAATTATACTTATAACTATAGAATCATTTTCTAAAATAACAATATGTGTTTATAATCATTAGAACCTTTTTTGAATATTATTATTATTTTTTTTTTTTTTGAAAGGAATTTTCAAAATTAGACCTCTAATGGGATAAAAGAGGGGTTTTTTATATAGCTATATAATACACGGGCAACGCCGCGGCCGTGACGGGACAGCTAGTTTAGTATATAATAACGTCTTAAGTATATACAATAAATTGCCTCAGTGTATATAATGAGTTTTTTATCTCCCTTTAACTTCGAGTTATCGTGACAACACTGTACACAGTACAATACAAATTACAAATCAACCAATTTTGTAATCAATCAATAATGAATAAAATTAGATACTAGTCCGTCAGTTTCAAGTAAAATAAACATCGTTTTAGAAGGTGAGTTACTGTGGACCCACCACTTACTCTAAATATATTATAATTAATGTCAAATTATGTAATATCATTTGTAATCATTTGAAACTACCAAAAAACATTTGTAACCTAACCAAAACCGCTCAAAACCAAGTATCTGTGTAGTGGGGCCGTGGTGACGTCACTATATAGCCCGCCACTACAACAGACGTTTGACATACAAATAACTTATTACATCTAGTGGAAATTATGTAATATAATTTGTAATAGAATATGCAGTAGGTAGGTTATATTTTATCGTATATTTTCTTGTTTATCAGGCTTTTATATTTAAAACATACACAAACAGTTTACAAAATATGATAAGTTGTTGGAAAGAATCATCACTGAATCAGAATAAATATCTTGAGAAGTCCATAATCGATGGTACTTCCATATACCGTTTTGTAGTTTTATTTTTGACAGTGCATACCTGATATTTTGACTATAGGTATTCTAGGAATATATTTTTTGTCTTGCCTATATTTTAATTTTTTTAATATCTTAATCCTAAACTCCTAAATTCTTCATATATATTTGTAATTTTAGTTCATAAGACTATTGTTTGTTACTATAGGTACCTAGCTTTATCATATTGTTGGTAAGTGTTGTAACATTCTTATGTCTATCGTATAATTTACATACTTACTGTTAAATACAATATTATTATTATTTCGTGTCAAGCAACCTCGTGTATAAGTACGACAAATTACAAATATTTTGAAAGTGTGGCGTATCACGTATGATAAGCATACATTTATATTTGTATATAATACTATGTAATTATGTATTTCGACGTGTTTCCTGCAACTAGTATTTTGTACTTAACTATGTAATGTTATATGACTATCAAAAGCCATTTAATTTGAATAATTATTTAGTGGTACTTCGAAGTCAACTGAACAGAGCCTAGAAACAATGAAAACATGTGTTCAATGAGCATAACATTTGCCATATTTAATTTCGCTTACGAAGTATTTATTCAGATGATAAATAAAAAAATGATTAAAAACAATATAGGAGGTGTACGAGTACGACAAATAACGAATACAAATATTTAAAATATTTGTTAGTGTACTTCGTACATAAAGTTTGAAATTTGAACACGTATAGCTATGGGTACGTACTGAATGTTTAGAAAAGTGGAATAAATAGTACAGTAACCTAACCTTTTAAATGCATTAAATATTATTTTTTGAGTGATAACCCATGAAAACGTATTTCCAAATTCCTTGGGAGTTGAAAAATAAAGAAGATACATGCAACATGGTCACAATTTTTTTTTAAGCATTTAGAAACTTATAGTTAACGTTTCAATGAAATTTGAAAAATAGTTCAGTGTGAGAAATCCATTTAACTTTTGACTCGTAGACGAAACAAAACAAGTTAAGAAAGCTCACTTATTAAAATTGGTTAATTCCCGGTTTCTAAAAGTATATTAACATAACAACTCAACAAGCTAATGATTATGAATCAATTTACAAATTAATTTGGTTGTTGGTATCTAACATTTATATTTATGTACCAATGTTTTCATTATTAGCTAGTGTGCATTTAATTTAAACCCTCAAATGTTGATATCTTATTTTAATTCTGTGTAGTATAAATTATTTACATTTGTCCTTCAAAAAAGTAAAAACATAAAAATTACGGTTAAATAAAATAAGGTTAAAAGATAATTAAAAATATGTGTTTTTTTAAATTTTTGTTTGTCATGTTCATTATTAAGAGGACGCCACACCCACATGCTTTGTCTCAGTCTTGCAAACGCATAACATAGCAATTTTTACTCTCTAAATAATTCATCTCACACTGTTATATTTAAGCGTAGAGTGGATTGAAATATTATCAGTTTTAAAAGTAAGAATATCAAATAGTCGATGATATAGTTTGTTTTAAAATTGAAATATATAAACATACCTATGTCATCGACTAGATAATATTCTTACTTTTAAATTTGATAATATTTCAATTCGCTCTAAGCTAAAACATAACAAAGTTAAATGAATTATTCAGAACCTGCGATTTGTAATGTTATTCCTTATGTGTTTGCTAGACTGAGACAAAGCATGCGTTTATGGCATCTGCTTAACTTAAAACCATATAAATTCTCAAAAACGGTAATACTTTTATTAATTATTTATATTATTATAGCATTAAATATTTCTATCGTCGACAAGCTATTATGCAATATATTGGACTTAAATTTTAGATGCTCATCATATTTACTTAAGTGTTGAAAAATAAAAAATATGGTTGTTCATCGAAAAATAGAGCATAATATTATTTACTATGGATATTATTAAACATTATTTATTTTGTGCTAAGGCAGTGTACATAGATAAGGAAGATATCGCCTATAAAAGAAATCGAGCAGTAATATTTTATTTTATTTATTGTTCAACGCTCACATTATATTATTATATTATTACATTAAATCAAAATGATTTTCTTTAAGCAATTTTTATTAACGCTTACATTTATAGTGATTTCAGTTTTTGTAATGCCTGCAGTTACTGAACCAGATACAAAAAAATTAACTGGTGAGGATTAATGTATTGATAAAGAATAATTATATTTGTGTTATCACTTTTATTTTGTAGAAATATAATTAAAAAAATTATTATTGTTGTTCCATGATAATCTGAAAGACAAACAGAAAATGTTAACATTTGTTACTTTTCATTTTAACAAAATATGATATAGCTTATATTAATTATATACCTAGAGATGTTTTAAAAAGTACACTGTTTATTATTTTGGAAGTAAGATAAAATATTTGACATTACACTTGTATAAACTTATTCTAGTATATCCGCTGAAAGTACAATTATATGTTAACTCATAACATCTCTTTGTCATAGAGAAATTTGACTTTTTAATTAGTCAAGCAACAAGCAATTAATATTATCAACAAACAACAATAAAATCAATCAAATTTTTCTTACTTTAGGATTGAACCTTATTACCTATTAGAGTTAGTTAATTAATAATTGAATGATTTGAAAAAAAATTATCTGTTAGATAGTGAAATGTTTTTAATAGTTTACATAATTTGACTATTAAAATTTTTTTTCAGGACTCTGTTCCGGTAATATTTAAAAAATAGTAAAAATATAGTAACTTAGAATAATTATTTCTTATTATTTATGATATACACAGTTTCTTACACTTATACAAAAAAAAATTACAAAAAATAATAATAATATAATTAATCAGTTTTATTTTAATCATTTTAAAATTGTATAGAGTTTGTAACTACATGTAATGGATTTAAGCGTAAGTTATTATAAGTAATTAACGAATAATTAATATTATTAGATACATATTTTTTTTAAGTATCTATATTAGACATAGGTACTTAGAACTTATAAGTATTACCTTTTATAATATTCAAAGTAAATTTAAGCTATTTTAATTGTTCATATTTGGATATTAAAATTTGATCATAACACAAACAAATTGTATTTAGTATATTTTTCATGAGTAACATTCTGACACCAAAACATTGCAAGATTGGTAAAATGTGTGCTAAATCGTAGTTCCAAGACACCCTTATCCATTGAATGGTCATAAATCATTCGTAAATCGTGTTTATAATTTAATCAGTAGGTACTTTAAATTTTGTTCCTAACCGTAAGCTTTTCAATTTGATCAGAACAAAATATATATTTTTTTTTTTTTTAATTGATCCTGAGCCCGGCAACTGTGGCCATTAGCTATTAGTAGGTACTGTAGGTTTTTGTATTGATGGTTTGTAGGTTTTTGGAACGGTAGGGGGAACACGTGTGTGTTTGTTTTGGCAGAATTTCGAATTGCTCTCCGGTCACCGCGACTTGTCCGGAGAAAAATGCCGCCCGGTGGCCGAGGATCGAACCGCGACCGGCTGCGTCGCAGTGGAAGAGTCAGACCACTCGGTCACCTCGTCCCCCCAAAAAAAAAAAAAAATATATATATTGTTATATCTCAATTTATTTTAATTTTTAATAGGATACTTTTGAGGGTTTTTCCACAGCTCTTTCACAGCTCATTAATCTCACTTTTAGAACTTCTGTAACTTTTATCATTTTTAACTTTTTGGTTTATCTTTTGAATTATATAATAAGTTACAAAACGATTTAATATACCAACCCACAAATACTTTGAGCTTTCAGTTGTTAGTAATTAAAATTATGAATATACAAATGTTCAGCAAACGTCAACAAAAAGTCACTCTTTTGAAAATGTTGAAGTATGTTTTACATACCTAGGTATATTTTTTATAATGAGATATAAATTAATATTTTTATTTTTGTAGTGGATGCTCGTATGTATAATTATTTTTGTTTTTTACATTTTTTTATTAAAATATGTATTATTTTATACCATATGAGATTTAAAGATTATATTGATATATTCAGTATCTAGTTCATTATATCTTCGATGTCCATTTGTAGATAACAATGACATTAAAGATCAATAATATTACAGTACATGTTATTCGATATGACTTAATTTAAGTATGAGAATCTGTTTTACAAAAATGTAATATTCAACTCACACTTTGTTATAGTAGTTATTTATATAGTTTTTATATTACAATACCTATAAAATAGACCCGAAATTAAATAACCTTCATATATGAAGCATATGCAACATAATAAGGGTATTTTCAAATAAGCACATAATCAATATTTTGAATATCGACACATCAAAATTCATACATATTCATAAGTGTTAAGAAAATAAAAGGGGTCAATCTCAAAGAAAACATCTAAAATTTTCATATAAATTAAAAAAAATTAATTTCGTATTAACTTTGGTGATGTGTATATATTTTTTACAGCTAATTTCAGTAAGTATTTTTTATACTTAAAGCAATATTTCTACTTGTATTTCTTTCACCGATTTGTTAAAAGCTATAAATCAATTTTTTTGTAGACGCTCTAGATCGTAAGTACCTACTTTTGAGCTTTATAATTTGTCTTGGTAAAGGAATTAAAAACATGTTTTCTGAATATTATCAAAAGTTGAAACTCTAAACTTTCATACAACTAGTTATAAGTTACTAACAACGTAAAGTTGGTTGTTTTTCATATGCTTAATACGTAATTTGTGGGTAAATTAATTTAAATAAAACTAACCAAGAAAAACACGATTTTAATTTTTTATTTAGAACAATTACAACGTAAGTAATTTTTATTTTTTTATTGTATTATATGAATGACTGTTATTTTCACAATCATAAATTGTCATCAGAATTCTACAAAAACATGATAATTTTTAAATGAAAACTATAATGCCGTCTGTACTTTTGTTATTATTTGTTATTATTTAATTTCCAATTGTAACAGTACAATCGTAGACCCTTATTCCACAATTATTTCAAGTATGCTATTTTTAAGTCTCATAATATAAATGACTTATTGCAATTAAGAATACAAATAGTACGAATAACTAAAATTAGTGATTTCCTATTTTTTACCAGCATAATAATTAATAATGCATAAGCTATTAACTAAACAATTTTTTTTAAAAAATCCTTCCATTGAAAATGTTAAATTATATTCTACATAGTTAGTTATAATTAATTTTTTTTTTTTATAATATAAATTTTATTTTTTATTTTTGTTAGAAAAAATAAGTGCGTGTATTTTTGTTTATTTATTTTATTTATAAGAGCTTTTAAGATTCATTACATTAAATACATTTATAACTATCATATTAAATTAAAAATATTAATTTTGTATTAACTTTGGTGTTTTATGTATATTTTTTACAGCTAATATAAGTAAGTATTTGTTATACTTATTGCAATATTTCTACTTTTAATACTTGTTTAATGGCCAGATGACCAATTAAAAATTATTGTGGAGGTATTTGCATCCAACTTAAAAGTGATGTTTGTTCAGAGTGTTCAGAAAATGTTCTTGAATAGTTGAATGTGTTGATAAACTATTACACCCAAGTCTACACTAACATGACCCTTAATACCGCAACTTTAAGACATAATTGTCAGACTTGTTTTGTCGAGCCCTGTCAATTCACGATATTGTGAATTTTGAAATTCTAAATTTAATATATGGCAAAAGAAAATTATCGTGTATTTAATTAATGCAAGAAAATAATACAAAATATAAACAATATATTAATTAGTATCAAAGATATTCCAAAAAATACATTCGTACTGTTGGTATCTTAGTATCTTTTAGTAGAAAAACAAACATCGAAATAATTCAAAACATCTTTAAAAATTATAATGTGTATAACAAACAATATGATAAGAACAATTTTGATATTTAACAAGTGTGACTACTTTAAATAGAACGCTATACGATACAACATAACATCTATGTATGTAAAATTTTATATAAAAATGGTTATTAGTTTTTAATTTTTATAATTTGCAGCCAATGAAGGTATGGTTATTTGATTTTTAATATGCTATAAGTAAAGGTACACATCTCAATTTTTTTCCAAGTTCCAAGTCTTTTAAATTTTAAGATTCTGAACACACCCACTACATAGTTTTAAAATGTTTATGATTTTGATTAACTTCATACGAAATCGAACTTAAAATGGTTAGAAATTAAATTATGATCATAATATGTTGTATCAAACATTTTTAAAGGAGTAAATTTTGAGGAACCATAGGTATATTCCAACTTGTTGGTATAGGTCACTTCAGAAAATTATTATCTTTCTATCTAGTTTTAATAAAAGTGACTATAGGTAGGTAAGACCTAAACTGTTCATGCTCATCCATAAATATCTATTGTTATTACTTGTTGTACGTATCCACATAATATCGTTTTGACGGGCATCCAATTCTCATATAAATTGTGAAAACTATAACAAGGAACTGTTATTTTACAGAAAAACATCTTTTGTATAATATCAAATATGATAAAATACTTATTTGATGATAGAATAACATTTGTACGAATCTAAAAGACTTAATATTTCCCGAAATCTAGAGTTTGTACTTTTATCGTGATAATATATAAATATTAATATGTCAATCAATTATCATGTATTTTAAGGAGCATATTATGTGCATATTAATTCATATATCAAAATTTATTATTCATAGTAAATGATAGTACGTATTATTTATTTATTCTTAATAATTTACCTCATAACCTAAATTGTACACTAAGGTCCGAAGAAATCTATAAAAATCAGTAAATAGCACACAAATCCACATTGGTACATAAAATAACTGTGCGTATATGTTTTTAGATGTTTTGGTCACTAAATAACCTACAATACTTATAATAAAAGTTTAATATTTGTCAAACTATTTAGAAACTTGTATGGTGTACATAAGACGCGGTTGTAAACATTCATTGAATATTTCACGTTTTTCTTTAATTTGTTTTGTTTGTTTCCAGCTGCTTTTGTAAACTATTGGGCATTTTTTACTTTTGAACCCTACAATGCATCAACGAGATTCACTTTCCTACCGGAAAATAAATGGTGTTGAAGCACATCAAAGCACTGTCCCAAAACGTGATGATAGGCACAAAAGAGAAATAATAATAAAAAATAAAATAAAAACACAAATTGTTGTACAATCAATTCATTCAACGCTACGTTGAGAATATAAGGTGTTATAGTTTAATCAAAAGCAATGGGTTGTTATGGTATAAAAATAATTTAATTCATGATAATTTATAATTAACTTTGAGTTTTCTTTTAAAAATTATGATAGAATACAATATATATATATGATATTACAATGCAATTCAATAAAATATTAGAATTTATTTTTCTAGGGTGGTTAAGTAAGTAATTATTATGTAGTTGACAGATAGCACCAAACCTCTCAGTAGTTCCTCCGAAACGTCACCATCGTGAGGTTAAAATTTAATGTAATTGTTAATAAATTAGATTATTGTTAAAGTATCAAGAAAACTTTTGGTATACATTGTAGATACCTAGAATAAAATTCGGTTACACACAATTATGCTTGTGCATAAAATTAATTGTCTGTGTAATTTATAATTTAAGAGATTTTTGAATGAGAGTTCTCAAATGGCACCCGTTACATTCTATATATCCTGGTGCCTGTGTACGTATATCTATATATATATATCGTATATACTCTTTTTATATAATTCTTAAGAATTCCAAACTATATGGCCATTACCATTTTGCTGGTTGGTAATAGTTTCCGAGTTCTCAAGTTCAGTTACGAATAATTGTGTTACACCCCAAACATTTTATCCACGTGATAAAATAAACTAGAAATGTGTTCATTAAAAATTATAGTTTAGAAGAGGAATAGTGATAATACAGTTTCATGTATTAAAATTGCTTTTCAGAACAATTTTATAAATAATTTAATAGCGTATACTGGTTCCAAGCCTACGGAATGCCAATGCTTTATACTAGATTTACTTAAAATTCCACATGGATAATTCATATTATATTTTACGATACATTAAGTTAAAAAATATAGATGTTCTATCAGTGTAATATAATGTTATAAAGCGTATTGATTATTGATAATGAATATTGACAAATAATAACAATGGCTAATATTTGACAGTGCCTATACTGATCTCTTACTGGATATTTGATTTAATATTTACTGTCAAATAATATGGTAATTACAATTTTATAATTTTTCGATAATTTTCCACAGCTAATATGACAAGTAAGAAACATTTATTGAGATTTCTATTTCATTGATCTTAATTGTTTATTTTTGTTTAAAAGTTTCTCGGTGAATTCACATAATCAACATTTTTATTCCTTTTATTTAATTTTTTTTTTATCGATTGCAAATCATATAAAAATAACATTTTGAGATCTTAAACAATCTTTAATGTTTTGACGTTGTAAAAGTTAGTATTATAGTATCGTATTATAGAAGAAACTATAAAGATATAATCAAGAAAATATTATAAATAGTTAATAAGCCAATTAAAAATAAACTATGAAATTAAGATCCAATGTAGATTGGTTTTTTAATTATACCGAAAACTATTAATTTTAAAATTTAGTATAAGAGTAATAAAAATTCGGGCGCAGTTTACAATAAAAATGGTCATTTGGGCGCAGTTTACGTATGCCCGTAATTTTACTTATACATTACTCCCGGTTATTGTTTTTCCAGATAAAATAGGTAAGTCCTTTTTTTTAATAACAATTTTATTTAATACTCTTTATTACATAATTTTTATATGTTTATGTAGTTTAAGATTACAATGTTATTATTATCGAATTTTTAATGAAGCTGCTATCCTATAGATAGTAGAACATTATTATGAATATTTTACAATTTTACTTATTTGATTCATTATTATTTTTCCAGATTCAGAAGGTACGTAATCACTTTTATTTTGTAAAATACAATTGTTATAAAGCCCATTTTCTCCAAAAGTTTTCCATTAAGGAATACATTTATTTCCTGACTTTATTTTTCCTATTTATTAACTATAAATTAAACTATAACTTTTCAATCTATTTCACTCACAATTATATAATATTTAATTATTGGTATACCAAAATAAAATACCTAGTAATAAATACCCATGTATTTTCATTTTTTTTAAATATTACTGCAGCTACTTATGAATAACCTTTTTTTTAAATTAAAAAAAAATACATCAAACTTTTTTAATCGGTAGATCGTTGTGGTATTCTTTTAATTATCATTACTTAGTGATTCTTTGGAATGTTAGTCATCCTTTTAATTCGTAAATTATGAATCATAAGTGGTATCGGGTATAATTTTATTAATTTAACATTATGCTTATTATTTTATGCATAGGCAAAAGAGGTAAGTCCACATTGTATTTATTTATTTTGTACGGTGAATGTATTGATTTTAGAATTTAGAATGATGTGTTTTTTATATTCGTTCATTTATTTATTTATTTTGTGTATGGCACAGACATTATTAATTAAAGTCACCGCCTACCATGTTAATAAAATGTAATAACAAAATTAAATATCCTAGACGGACATACCGTCAACTCTCAGAATCTTTTTTCGTAGATAATGATATGATATCGTTGAATTTAAATTTAAAACCATACGTTACAGTGATCTCTTAGACACATAATGTACAGCAGAGCGACATACACTTACCTGCTTTTTAATTTGTTGAGTTTTGTAATTTAATTTATACTTCGTGTCACATAACTCAAATAATTATGATCATCATCAAATTTTTACTTACTCACTGAATAACATCATATTATCTATGCAGTTATTTAGTTGAAAAAAAATAAAAAATTGTGGGATATATCACCGTCCAATCAGAGACAAAGGTACATCGTCAACAGATAGTTGACTCTGGGAGTTCTTAAAATATAAAAGTCAATCAACATTAATTTTGAAATGTACTATACTATTTACGGTGGGTCCATAATATCACATTTATTTCAAATTATTATTATTATTTTTTTTGTTTTAGTGCTAGTTGTGGCCAGTATGTATATATTTAATTTAATTTAAAATATAAAATTAGGTTAAAATTAATATTTAACCAAACCATCTAATATTTTAATTTGGGTATACTATAAAGAATACAACATAGACGCAAAAATAGTGTTTTTATTCTACAATATTGAATTATAAAAAAATAACTATATATTTACATATGATAACTTTTTAATATTTCATGTTCAGTTCAATCGATAACATAAAACTCAGCGAAAATGAAATTTTTTATTTTTCATTTTTATTTCAATGAATGGTGTAAAATTACATCATTTGGCCACTTGTAAGTGATTCACAGCTAAGTCTATCACACTCATAGATCTGAAATTTGATATTTATAGGAAATCGTATACCCAAGAATGTACAATTTGAAGCCAAATTTTTCAGAAGGAATTATTAGGATTTATAAATATTTGTTCATTAGTTACTATTGATTACAGAAAATTAATAGTTGTTAGAATTAGGTTGTTGTTATCATATAATGTTAGACCTTTACATTTATTACATATTTGTCCAGAACCACTCAAATTAATGTGTACAAATATGAGTAGTCCACATTGAACGGGGTATCACACAGGGTACATTCATTGATTCTATTTAATTTTTCACGAACCATTTGGTTAAAAAAATAAAAAATAACTTTTAATAACTCATAAAATGTAAAATATGCATAATATAATAAGAATGAGTTTGAAAATCGAGAGATGCACAATTTTACCATGAAATTGATGAAATATACATTTCAATTTACGATTTTTAAACTCGTCATCGTATTACTCGCATAGCTTAGATAATTCTAGAATAAATTCAGATCATAATCTTAAAGAAATATTTGTTGAAATATTATAGAAACACAATATAATTTTTCACATTTTTTTATTTTAATTGTATTGATACCTGGTTACTAAAAATGTATATGTACGTAATATTGCAACATGAGTAAGATAATGAGAGCTGTATGTATCATTCAAATTAATGTTTTTTTAATCATTTTTTGAATTTGTTCAATATTTAACATTTTATAAAACAGAGTTACTGATATATTCGTGTACAAAAAACAATAGAAAACTGTCACAATGTTGTATATTTTTACAGATGTTAAAAATCTATTCGCCACATATAAGGAGAATAACCGTATGTAAAAATAGTGTGTATTCATGTGTTAGGCATTTCATATTTATTTTATTTTATCAATTTATGTTCATAAGATTTTTGTCCCTATAAAATATTTTGGTTTAAAATTTCCATATTTTTATATACAATAAATAAATTAAATGAGTTTATCTAGAATACTCTTTTGTCTGGTTTTTGAGCTAAAATTGTTCTATCTATCCATATTAAAATCGAGTTACACATTTTTGAAAGAGCATTTAGTCATTCTAATGAACACACTCAACAAATCTAATACTAATTTATTTTTCAGCCAATGAAACAGCAATTGAGTTTTGTAAATACAATACTGCAGTAGAACGATACCAACCATTTTTTATGGGAATCTTTGCAATTTCTATTTAATACAAAGAAGAACGTTTAAATGTATTGTTTGAATTATACTAAATATTTAATTATTATTTAAATCATTTTAAGATAAATATAAATTAAATTATTTAATACAGTTACAAATAATATTTTATATTCAGATCTCAGATGATTCTAATCATAAATACACACTACTATAAAAATTCAAACTAAAATAAATGTGATGGCTTCGGCAAAAAAAAATTCAACATAATATATCGTATATCGTTAATAGTATGGTCTACCTATTATCAATTCCTATAATAACTTTTTTATTGCTTTACAAGCCATTTATGCTTCTCTTTGCAGCCAAAATTATTTCCTTCCAACGATCTCTATCATTTGCTTGCTGTCATCCTACCTGAATTTCGTCTAGTAGTTCCTTGACACTGTTCATCCATCATCTCCACTCTTGGTCTCTTTTCTCTCTCCATATGATATGTCATTGCTTCTTTCAACATACATCCAATGGCCTACCATATACATGGTCTGCCCATTCTATTGTAATCCCTCTGATGCATTGAATCACATCTTATCTCTTGTAAAGCTGGTACAATTGGGTGTTATCTCTCGTATGCATAAAAGTCAGTTAACGCAAGTTGTATACGCTTCGCCCCGAGTCGGTAATAAGTTAGATATATATTATATATAATATATATATAGTCAATATAGGTACTAGTCACTAGTGAACAAATCGTAGTAGTTGCCTATTCTATAGCTTTGTTAATTAATATTTGTTCTCTCTAAGATCATTAGCCAGCATATGCTCATTTTATAACTGTTATTTTGATGTTCCCCGGTTAGTTTTTGTTTGGATTGACGTCCGCATGGTATTATCATATTTTAAGGATTCGTTTTTGAACTTCACTTATCAGGTCTTTGGTGACTTTTCTTACTTACCAATGAACCCATCATTGGTAAGTTAGAAAAGTTTGTTCGGTGGGTATTGTTCTTGAAACGGTACGCCGATATTCAACTGAATGTGTTTGTTAATAAGAACAAATATCGTTTCTCGTGTCACGTATGTTTATTTTACAATATATAAATGGATTCTATTAAATTATGGGGATTACATTACATTTAGACCGCACGGCTAGCTTGAATAAGCTGGCCGTGGCCGGAAGTAACGGGTCTGCAGAGGCGCGATTAAAAATTAAAAGTTTTAGGACGGTGAATACAGATTGATTGAATAATACATGCATGAAGCGAGCCAAAACTTCTCACTCGGGATCTTGAGAAAGTCGTGATCAGGTTGAGAGCTTGTAGCGAACGCCTTAGCAACGCGCTGGGTAGGGCTTTGTTTATAGTCCTGAAAAGGACTTTTTTTTCAGTCTCGATGGTAGATAGACTGTTTAACTGTCAACGGTAAATGAGGTGAATCGCTGGTAATCGCCCGTAACCACGGTAAGTCTATGTTTGTGGTTTGTACGGGGTGTTGACACGTCGTGGTGACTTCTAGTTGCTTCGCGCTCTCTGCCTCGCTGATATTGCTACAATTCAATCTTAGTTCCCCTTCGTCGTGGTCGTGTTAATGGAACTAGGTATAATCTCCTCTATCCGTACACACCTTTTTCTTGTCTGTAGTTTGTATATGTGTACAGTAATTGGCTTTTTAATGAAGCCTATTTCTGATTGGCCGAACGTGCATTTTCAGTTGCGGCGTGGTTGTTTGTATATTTCAGTCTCTACTCGCGTTGTTCGTGGAATTGTGGATGTCGCATTGTGTTATAAGTGTTGGCCTAGAAAAGGCCAGTTTTCGTTAGTGTGCTCCGTTTCAATCCCGAAGTGATTTTAGGGTGGTTAGATAATCATTCGTCATAAGGGTTAATTTAATGTGCGATGGGTCTATAAAATTTACTACCATGAATATCGCTTATATTTCCGTCGTGCTAATGCTGTTGAATGAAGGAAGTTGGAACGTTCTGACTGAGGGACCGTCTACTATTGCAAAACCTGTTAACAAGTAGCAGCTGAGGATCACTGGACCATCTCTTCTCCGAAAGACGAGTGCAACCACTCTCGGCAACGAAACTCGTGCAGGTCATCGACCTTCCACACATACAGTATTGTCGTATTCAAATAAAAATGTCACCATATCTCCATATTATAATCTCGACCCTTACACCTGCTCTCCATCATTGTTTTATTCTACTACAACTGCAAACTCAATCACAGTATCTCATTTCCACGAAGTATTGATCTCCAATACCAGGGCCACGAGCTAATTTATACAGACTCTTCAAAAAGCACAAACTTAATGTATCTCAAATCTCAATAAACTAATACTTTTTTATGTAATACGAGGGACGTGGCTATGGATATGGGTACATATGTTAGTGTTACCGAAGGTCGCTCTAATACGATTATTATTATAATAATTAGTTAGTTTTTAAATCAGGTATACTATTATTCTACTACTCGTATTTTATTTGAAATGTATGTACCTATATGTTTATTCACTTACCTTATTCACAGCGTGTGTTACTCTGCGGTACTCGTAGGGGCGGTGGTAAACTCTCCCGATTTTATGGTAAACTCTCCCGATGGTAAACTCTCCCGGGTCAAAATTATGTTTACCTGAAGTAAATGTGTAAACTCTCCCGGGTCAAAATTATGTTTACCTGAAGTAAATGTGTAAACTCTCCCGAGTTGTTTTAAATGTTATTGCTACACTACGAGTTGGCTACACTGCAGAGATTGTGATTGACTATTTTTAATAGAAACTGAAATGTATATTTGATTTTTTGAAATTTTATTTTTTATTGTATTTTGACTATAATATCATGTTCATAGCAGCTAAAGACATTAATTTATATTATTATTATTATTATTATATATGATTGACTATTTTTAAACGCAACTTAAATGTATATTAAATTTACTTTATGATTTTTATTAGACCCGGGAGAGTTTACATGTTCTCTTCAGGTAGTACTAAACTAGACCCGGGAGAGTTTACACGTTTTCGTCAGGTAGTACTGGAGTAGACCCGGGAGAGTTTACACGTTTTCGTCAGGTAGTACTGGAGTAGACCCGGGAGAGTTTACCATCGGGAGAGTTTACAATCGCCCACTCGTAGTATGTATTAGTTTTTGTTCTCTGAAGGTGATGTTTGATACTCGATATCACGATATCTTTATTAAATGCTTACCGCTCTTCTCTAAAGTCTTACGTGATTGTTTGAATGTGACCTCCACAACTTTGTTTATTGTGACTGTGACTATTATCTATATAATATACTAAAATATTTTACACAAAGGTGGTTCACACTCTTTAATAAGTTGGATGGTGAGAAAGTCCAGTTTTTCCCAAATGCTATATGATTTCTAATACTGTATTTTATGTTGCCTATACCACTTAATAAAGGTGTTAAAATATGTACGCCGGTCATTCAAATAAAGTTAATTATCAATTATACATCAATATTAGTATTGAACTTATTTATTAGTTTTTATTAATATTAATATTATACTATACAATTAAAATAAAGTATAGAAACCAGAGCCAAATTATTTATGTATTATATTTTACAAAAATATGTCTTCATCATTTTTCTACATTAAAATTATTATTCATAACAATAAAAATTAAAAACTACAGTATTATAATATTTTTTTATAAAATTCTATTGATCTAAAAATTATATTTATTTGTTATGCCTATATAATATCATTGTATAAGTACATACAGTTTATTATATAATCCTATTCATATAAGCATTACTCGGGTTAAATAGTCATAGGCTATAAAAATTTTATATGAACATTATCCATGGCATTTTATAGGTCTTTATTCATACTTAAATTTTAAAACAAGTTCTGATTATTATTATTAATAATAATAATAATAATAATAATATCTTTATTTTTTCAATAAAATGTTAAGTAATTCTATTTTTTAACTTAAATTGGTTTTTTTTATGTTGCTATTGCTTCTACTATTATTTCAGAAAACTAAAAAGGTGCCAAAGAGGATTATAATATGTTGTTAGTATAAAATTTATTTAAAAATTCTAATGTCCATAGATACATTCAACCCAATATTATACATTGTAACGACTAGGGTTCGGATGTTATAAGAGCTAAGAACATGCAAACAAATTTACACGAAAAAATTGTGAAATATGTTTGAAAAAGTTATGAAATATTCAAAAACAATTAATTTTATTATTAATAAGTACAAAAAAAAATATATTATTGAAAAATAGAATATGGTACATAACCGGTTGGCATTTAAAATTTTATTGAGCTGAACAAATAGTTAAAAATATATATTTTTATTATTTGTGAAGTTGAATACAAAATGAATAAATATAATTTGTTGTATAATGCCCGTTAAGTTGCATTGAACAATCAATTATTTCATAGTTGTATACACAATTTTATTTAAAATACATAGATTGAGTAGGAAAAAATTCAATTTTTCTTGGAAAAATATTAAATATGCACTTTATGCGTAGGAAAATCTAGAAATATGAACGTTTTTCTTTAAAATTGATGAAATATGCTAAATATGCATATTTCATTTTCAATTTTTTTTCTTCAAACTGTTTAGCTTGGGCCTTGGATTTCTAGCTTGGTCTACTCTAAATTGAGAACATACCGAACAATATGCAATTCCTATAACTGCCAAGCCCTAGTAATGACATAATGTATATTTTTTGTATACAATTGTATAATTACAAATCATTGTATGAAAAATCAACTAATCCACATAAAGTTGAGGTTTAAAAAAAATAATAATTACGCTTTTATATTACAGAATAGTTATTTCACTATAAATACTATGTAAATGATTTATAAATTAAAAATGTTTTATTTCGTAGATTAAAAATGAAGAAAAAAAAGGTGACTAAAATAATAAAAAATATATACTGGAAACTAATATTCATGTATTATGTTTATATACATCATATATATTATATGTTTTTTACTTTAGCTATAAACTAGTAAAAGAATTTCATCTACTTATCCTGAAGAATATACAGGGAGTCCGGAGTTTTAATGTACATAGATTATATTGGGATTATTATATTTTAGGCATTGTTTCCACTTAATTTTTAAATTTGTAAATATAAGCATCAACTCAGTTAACCACCATATAACATAACAAGAAGGCAAATTAGCTTTATACTGCAATATGTGATGACAATGAAAAATATTTGAATAAAAAGAAAACAGGGGCTACCAATTAAAACACAAGTCTGTTGTTTTTGTTCCTATTAGGTTATTAATTGATTAATAATGTATTTAATAAGCTTATTTCAATGTTTAGATGAATTTATAAATTATATTCCTTTTCCTAATGCACTGGTAGATTAAAAAGGGCTGACATTGTAAGTACCTATCATTAAATATTAATATGAAAAAATATTATCTTCATACATATTTTATGAATTACGATAAATATTTTGATTATTGTTATTATAATTTTATTGTGATCTGAATATTCTCTAATTCCAATATATGCTTTAATATGATAAATATATTTTTTTCTACAAATTCTGCAGAGGTTGGAACTTTACTGTTTTTTATAGCACGCTTACCTACTGTTACTCCCCTCAAAAAAGTATCTTGCTATTCTACTTTTTTTTAAATGTAGTGCGCAATTTTAAGATATAGTTCATGAGCGTTTTTTTTTTGTTTACTTCGGATTCAAGTTATAGGTATGTAGTTTGAAAAGTGAAAACGATGTGATTGATATAAATCAAGAAGTATATAGTAATATACTAATATAAATTAATGCTTTGAAATGGTTTTGGATTTTTTAATGAATCGCCCAATAAAAACCATAATTGTTAGTATTTTTCCAATTTATATAGATAATGAGAATTAATTGAATTTGATTTTTAGATTCCAGTACCAAATCTACAGATATAGAATGTGTTAATGTTTTGTAAATATAATGTAAAATTTTAAACCTTGAGCTAAATTTTTATAAAGGCTAATAAAAAAAAAAAAAAATGTTAAATGTTAAACAAATTTTGGGTTATAAACAATTAAAATGATTGTAAATAAGGGAGGGGCTCAATGTTGTGGGGACAAAAACTATAGGATATTTGTATAATTTATTCAATATAATGTCACTTATATTATTTATAAGCTTTCTTATTATCACAATAATATAATGAGTAGCCAATATGACAAAGTCCCAACAACCTACGGGCGATGATTGGATATCTTAGAGGGAGTCGCTTGGGCCTCGGGGTAATTAATAACATGAGTAAAAACAATTAAAACGGCAGGTTTTCTCGCTGGACTGCAGTCTGCAAGTATAATTAATATATTATTATTGTTTTGAGCTTCAACCCGAGCAGATATTTACCAAGACGTGTCTAGGCCAACATTTTTATTATTACAATATTGGCCAGACGGCCATCTATGTACTTTTGGCGGCTATTATTGAGAGCGCGCTGCCTTCCATATTTCCATTTTCGATATCGAACTTATACTGATATTAATGATTAACTGATAAATAATACTTATATAATATATTAGAAGTTTAAAAATTTTTATGATAACGCCAAATGAATAAAAATTCTATTTGTGTTCCTAAGTATAATAGTGAATTTGTTAAAAGAAATCTCTGTAGTATTAAATTGGTTTTCTGTAATTCTTATTGTATTAATATAAATAGTTTTCAAATAAGTACAAAAAAATACGTTATTTATAAAATAAGACTATTATTATGCGCAATATTAAAAATAGTTTAAATATTTTTCACTTAAAACACTAAATTATATTTTTAAATTCTTTAATTTTTGTTTACAAATTTTATGTAGCCTATATACTATATAGGGTAGTATAATATATGTCTATATATATTCAATATTGTTATTTCTCATTTGTATTTTCTTCCAAACGTTATAAACAAAAACAATTTTAAGTCATGAAATTGTGTATGAACTTTTGTCTCATCTGCAAGCTCAGGCCTTTGGAGACAATCATTTTCACATATTTTATGTCATATTGTAATTATTTACTATTTTTGAAATAATAAAGTCTTTATATCTACCTATCTAATATCTATACTTATCTATTAAAGAATTATGTTCACACTTCAATACTGCGCATGTCTGCAGACATTAGGTTTAGAAAAGTTGCATACCTAATAAGTATAGGTATAGGTAGGTCGTATGTATAATTACTACCTATATATTAACAAAATAACAATGTAGGTAAGTATACCTATCTGTTTATCAACAAATATATCATAGGCATTTACCCTAACCATATAATATTATGTTAAACTTATTATAAACCACATCTATATTGTTTTTTGTTTGAGTTTATATCCATAAATCACAGCCTTTTAATCACTATTATGACGTGGAAAATATTTTTAATATAAATTTTTTCGCTGTTAATTCGACCTATTATATTTAATCTTATTAAACATTACGCTGTTTAGAAGTATCAAACTGGTTGGTGAGTAAAATAAAGATATTTTTACATTTCCATCTTTAAAAGTTGATCTTGTAACAAAAATTAAAAAATTACGTTTAACCTCTAATAATATATTATGGCAACAGCTCGATGATTATGTATCTACATACCTGTTCAGTGTTCACACACAGTTATATGATGTACCACGATCACCATAAGTGCTTCCGACATTTGGGGAGTGAATAGTGGGGAGTACATATCTTTATCCACGATAGTTACTGAAGTATAACATATTGCGTGTCGCAAATCTTGATGCGGAGGTGGGTGAGCTGCCACCTCCGTAAAAACGCCTATGATGGATATCATTACACATTATGTTTAATCACATACATAAAGTAATAAAACTAAAAGTTGCCAAAAGTGTTTAGTAAAATTATTAACGTACCTACCATCATAGACTTCATTTTAATTAAATTAAATAGGTATTGTCACACGCGTACTGTGTGACGTTTATGCAAAAAAGTACTTAAAATAATTTTTTGTGTACCAACAAAGATATCTGCAGCTTACTATATTATTATAAAATATATAATAAAACATTCTATTAAATAATATTTTCTTTGATAGGTATAATAGGTATATAGTATATTATTATATATAGTCTAATATATTTATCCATATAAATTATTATTACATTAAATATGAGATTATTATTACATATTTAAAATATTTAGCTACAAATCTAAAAATCTTAGCACATTTAGAACTTATTTTTTTGTTTCTGTTTAGTAGAAAATAATAGAATTGTAGGTATTGCTGAAGGACATATTTAGCTAATTTAAGCGGAGTGGAAAGTTTGTTATTTAAGTATCTATGCACAGGCAAATATATAGGGTGTTCCAGGTGTAGGTCAAGTAGAGCCCATGTATACCAATTTCTGCAATTTCTTAACTTGAATAATTTTTTTTTTAATACAATGATACAAAAATTGAATTAAGTGTGTGGGTGTCTCATATTATGGTGATATAATTTAATATTATAAAATAAATTGTTATTTTAAATGGGAAGCACACTCTGTGATGAATTCCTAGATTCACCTATATCTAACGGTATACCAGTCCATATGCAAGAAGGTAAAATGATTTTTTCATATGGATGGGAGGATGTAGTATTTAAACAAACTGTATACCTGCCTTTGTTTTATTATTCACCATATTATACAACCTGTGAGGCGGACTTGGACAGAAAACTGGAGTGCAAGCTTGCTTGAAGTATTACTGCAATTTTGTAAATGATATAAATATACTATAATACTTAATAGTTTATTTATTAGGAATTTTATAATTTTACATAACTATAAATATGTTCAAGGAAATGGGGGAGTAAGATGTCCTCATACGATTCATATTATTACATTGAATTTAAGAGTAAAAATAATTGTTAGGGCATAAAAAAGATATCATTATTATCATTACTCATTAGAGAAAATAAGATTATTAGTTCATTTTTGTCGAAAAAATTGCATTTGAAAATATGTCTGTGTGTGTATAAAATATAATAATATACCTACTCTGAAAGTTTCAAGTACCCACGGGCCACGAATAATATTTTTAAATTACAACAAAATAACTGAAATTATTATTTTTGGTTATTTAATATGTAAATTTGTCCAAACTTGAACGTAAAATAACTATAAAAAAACTGTGTCAACATATTTTTAGGTCTTTTGGTTACAGAATCAACTACTTCAAGTAGTCTACTAACTACTTGGTGCAACATTGTTTTGAATTGTTGATACTTAGGTATAAAAGTTGAACATTATATGAATATTTAACTACAAAATAATTTGTACATTTTCAATTTGATAATTAATGTTGTCAACATTTTATAATTTAAGTGCCTATGAAAAAAAAACCGTGTGAATTTTTAATATATTTTAACTGCTACTGTAGCAATATCTCATTAACCTTGTGTTTAATTTTTAATCTTTCTGACCCAACGAATAAAATTGTATGGACATTTATAAAAAAAAAAACTAAAAATATTGAAAATTGAATATTCCTATACATAGTTCAACACGAGTCAAAATATTTTAAAAATTGTAAAGAAAATGTTTATACAAACATTCAGAAGTTACACCAAAACCCAAAATCCGGTTTTGCGTAAATATATACAACGTCTTAATTTTCTATTTGTTTTTCCTGCCACTTTTGAATACTATTGGGAATTTTTCTACTGCCCCCCCCCCCCACCATCAACAAATAGTACCAAAAAGATTCACTTTCTTACCAGAAAACTGAAAAGACACTGTTCAAGGAAATCCAATCATTTTTACTGCCCCAAAAGGTAATGACAGATACAAAAACACAATAAACACATATAATTGTAAAATCAATACATTTATCGCTCTACAGAAAATCTAAAATGTTTGGTAGTTTATAAGTATTTTTTTTTTTGGGGGGGGGGGGTACAGTTTTTAGTCGGTGCTAGAGACCCTATACACAAATATATATGAGTGTAGTGTCTGTATTATACCGTATAAGTATAATTAGGCCGGGTCGCATTTAAAGCTGATTGATATTGAATGGTTCAATAAAATTTAATGAACCGATCATGGATCACTATAAAATATAAATCATTTTTAAAGGACCCATTATTATAACACAATTAACACACTTTATTGATTCAATAAATGTTTGGTGCAACTTGGCGTAAAAAAAATATACCTACATACATTATATATATATATTATTATTATTAGGTATAAAAAATCTTGTGTTATAAATATATACAGTAGAGTATTAAGAGAATATACATATTGCCTATTTTTGAATAACGACAAAATACATTATAATAGCTATACAATGCTAAGATTATTAGAGAATATTATTCTGACCTATATTATAGTAGCTGGTAATTACTAATAATTTGGTACACATTTGTGATTATAATTTTAATCGTCTTAAGGAACGCTGACCATCTACGCTCTATAAGCGGCAACGATCGCGTTGATAATAAAACAAAAAAATGATTATGATGTTAATTATATTATGTAACCTATGATCTACAGTCAGCTATAGATATATGAAATCCGTTTTCACTAGTCGTCAGTCGTCCCTCAGCAGCCTTACAGTTGGACGACCCGACGAGTTGCAACACAGCAACGGTGCTCCTGTGCACTAGAGAAAATGAGGACCCATATAGGCTTAGAATGGGGGGGGGGTCTAAGCGTTCTATGTGTACCAAAAACATATAATAGGCTATAGCCACACCATATCTCGCTAATCCTTTGGATAGATCATATGATTCTAAGGTCAGGGTGGCGCTCGTGATAAAGACGGATTACAATGATTTACGAACGATTTATTCGATTGAAAACAATCACAAAACTGTAAACATAAAAAAAAATACCACTGGCACGCTCTTATCTATTATTGTTTTAGTCATTTTCGCACACATGGTGCAATATTACACTATATAATATGAGATATTGCAAACAACAGTGCGGTAGTATACCTACTTAGGTGCTTAGTTAAAATACTTCATATTAAGAAACAGTAATGTACTGTGGTTGTGTTGTCTTGCACACGTGTGTAACAAACCGACTACGTCTGTTTGTTGGTATTGTAGAATTAAATGAAGAAGAGTTGTTATTTCTGAATAAATTAAACACTTTTATTTGATAATAACACTTGTGATAAAACGATAAATTTTCTAAGTCCAAATTGACTATATTAAAGAGTGGGAGCTAGCGAGATGTGACTGTTATACTCCTAGCTCCTAACTCGTCGTTGGTGTTGGTCCGTCTACAGAAACCTATTCGAGCGACGTATTTTATAATGGCGATCCTTGGATCGTATCCCTGCTTAATATCCTACTACTTTACCATATAAGGTCATTCCGTGGACGGCCATACGCCGGATGTCCCTTGCCTATCTGGTCGTTGTCATCTCTGTTGATGCAAACACAATGCCATTGATGTGAACTATTTTAATAATATTCACATGAGTAGTGATATATTTATGAACATATACGTTTCGAGGTCACGCGCAATTTATTATAACAAATAGGCGCTTTGTAGGCCTCCTTCAACTATTATATATATAGAGTTCTTGTTCTTTGAAGTTACATTGTTTATTTATAACTACCTGAGTGATTTACTAATTAACATAGTCACAGCTCGCTACACCTCCCCACCAAAAAAAAGGTTTTGTAGGGCTACTATTTGTAGAACTACAAAATCTTAAAAATTATTGTATACATAATAGTTAATAATTTGTCTTTACAGTGACAGTTACATAATAGAATAATTATATATAAAATTGACTAACTTATTTGACTAGAACATTCATTATTTAGTTGACTAGATCAGTTAATGATTACAATATTATTCATTTAGATACATTAAAAATATTTGATTAGTTATTATAAAATTTGTGTTAGTTTACAACAAATTGTTCTCATTAAATACAATAAAAATTATCTAATTCCTAATTGGTTAGTTAGCATAATAATTTATAAGTATACATACATTTTTTTTTTATAATATTAAAAAACAATCCAATAATACATTTTAAACTTTATAATATAAGTTGTGTATTAGTTATGTCCAGTATATTTTAATAGCACATGGTATTTATAATTTATTCTTAATTTTTTTTTTTTTTAATCGCTTGTATATCCACACCACTCGACAACTTCACAGTGTATGTACATAAGCAAGACGATGTCAAATGACTTATTGATAATAATATAACAAATCTGAGGCATTGGGTATTTTATTTATATACCTAGCTAAATCCATACAAATTGGGTTTGTTAAATCTCGATAAATTACCATGTCAATTAAAAATCTTTTTATATTTGTCATTATTTTATAAAATAATAAAATTATTTTAGGGAAAAACAATGGAATTTCATATTGGAATTAGAAAGGGCTATTGGAAATGAAACCCATCAAATTAATATATTAAAACAAGATGAGTTACCAAATTGTTTACTAAAACATATAAGTACTGCAAATCATAATTTAATTGACCCATTTTCGAGATTGCAAATAAAGGAATATACTAAAAACATTGCACGATTTTTACATGATATGACAGAAAATAGAGGATGGTTAGATTACTCATGTTGTGAAACATTATTAGATTTCATAGAATATATACCAGAACCTAATGATTTGTTAGAATATAGAAGATTAAACAATTAAATAAAATAAATTATATTATAGATTCATTGGTTTATTGGCTGTACACGGACAAACAGGAAATTCAAATAATCAATGTTCCGAAATGAGAATTTATTATAATACAGGAAGCGAAAATTCAGGAAAAGTTATGATAACAGGAGTGGAAGTAATACAAAACAATAGAATAAATATTCCAAATACTTTAAATGGTTATTGTAAGATAGCTTCATTAACACTAAAATGTAACACTGAGAGAATAATCAATGAGGAAATAGATATAGGCAGTGGCGCCCAGACAGGTTAGCAAGGAGTGCAACTGCATGTGCTTTCGTGGGGGGTGGGTGGGTAGGTATAGTCTCTATGGTTATAGGTACCTAGATAAATTATAGGAGTAAACGAGTAAAGTATGACAATGCTATACGACAACTTATATGATGTTACAAGTTACTTATAATTACAACATATTAAATGATAAAGTATTAGAAACAGTAATAATTGTTATTTGTTATATCATCTGAATCAAGAATAATACAATATTCGAATATTAATGTTGTACACTGTTTAGCTGATACGCTCGTATATTTAATATTTAATATTATGAATTATTATATTTTTGTATACGTAATCAAAATGACAATACGGGTAATATGGTGATAAGATACCAATAACAGCGTATAT